>NC_139550.1:22782556-22982637 GCF_965153285.1 Podarcis tiliguerta
TTCATGGACCAGTTTTCACTGCGGCTGAGTGTGAGCAAGCAAATGTGTGACATCTCAGAGTGAAGCTGCCCCTCCCTTAGTCCTGTTCAACATTTTTTGTTTGGGAAAGTTTCAAAAACCTAGACGTTTCCTGAAATCCTCCCCTCCCCCGAAGCTTATTCTGTCCCATCAATTACGGCCAACAGCCAGCTTATTTAAACCATAATTCTCTAAATAAACAATAACAAGTGATTGATCTAGGGATTCCATCATTGGAATCCCGTACATGTCTGGGAAAATCCAGGCATATGGCAACCCTAACTAATCCATGGTTGAGCTTAGTGTTTCACCTGAACCCACCAGACAAACCATGAGTGGTAAACCAAGAACAAGCCATGTTGAACTCAAGGTTTATCTTGAGCAGGATATACCATACTTTTCCGTGTACAGTGGTACCTCTGGTTAAGAACTTAATTTTTTCTGGAGGTCTGTTCTTAACCTGAAACTGTTCTTAACCTGAGGTACCACTTTAGCTAATGGGGCCTGCTGCTAATGCCACACAATTTCTGTTCTCATCCTGAAGCAAAGTTCTTAACCCAAGGTACTATTTCTGGGTTAGCGGAGTCTGTAACCTGAAGCATTTGTAACCTGAAGTGTTTGTAACCCGAGGTACCACTGTATAAGACAAGGGTTTTTTATTAGAATACTATGTTCAAAATCTGGGGTTGTCTTATACATGGATAGTGCATAAGGGGGACGTGGTATTGGTTGCTGCCGCGAGCCTGAGATTGTCAGTGGCTATTGGGCGTGTTATTGGTTGCTGCGGCAAGGGCTAGTGTTGATTGGCTGTCGCTGTGGCTATTGGGCGGGCAACTGGGGGCTTCTGCCAGTGTGGGGATTGACGATTGGTGCCTTTTGCAACGCACGTGAGTGGCAGTGCAGGTCATGTGGGTGAGCGATTTTCAGCAATCCCCTAAAAAAGCTCAACAACTCTGGGCAATCCCCCCCCCCCCGAAATTGCGCAACCCGAAGCATCTGTAACCCGAGGTATGACTGTACATTTTATCCACAATGATGCCAAAGAGGAGTCAGACATAATACAGGCTGCCAGGAAGACTCCAAGTGGTTGTTGTCTATATATTATCCCAGCATATAGTGATACAATCTTCTTAGTAAGCTCGGAAAGCCACTTGATGGTCCACCAAGACCGACTTTTCTTCAATCATATTGTTGATAACATTCCATGTAGCAACAACTCTGCCAAGAGATGCTTAATGAACTTTGGGGGGGGGGGGGAGTTCTGAATAGAAAAGGTTCCATTATCAACAAATAGTAGCTGGAAAGAACTAAATAGGATTATGAAGATTATCCTTCTTTAACAATGCCTTAAATTTTTATCTCCTTATCCTTTCCTCATTGCTTTCTCTCTCAAGACATTATGGTTTATTGTGTCTCCGCAAGGTACCTTGCATGTGATTTACACACTGAACGGGCCTGCATTTCAGAGCAAGTTAATGATATAATATCCCCATTTATATTCAGAGCAGTCAACACTTTCCAGCTCTCGGAATAATAAAACCACCTGCATTTAATATACATGGAAAAATGGGGAGGCAAATAGCAGATATGGCACAATCAGATAAATGTAATCAGATAAAATATCACAATATTATAGCAGATCAGCATCTGGTAATGACTTGAATTTTAAAAGACTGACAAACAGCATGGCCTAAAGCAATCAGGCATACCTCATTCTGAGCTACTTATCCCAGATATGATTGCTCTTCTCGTATGTTTCTAGCAGATTAAACATTCGGGGTTTCTTAGTTTAACACTTCTAGTGCTGGGTGCCTCTTTGGTGGGAAAGCACCAAAAGATGAATGAATGGGGGGCTTCCTCCAATCGTTACAGTTAACGGAGCCAAATTGTTCGCAGCAATCTCGCTTTATAGATGGGCACAGCTGCTGGTGTGTTCCGTCAGCCTCTTTTGCATTCATCATGGTTGCTTTCTCCCACATCTAGCTTTCATACTCTCCAGCATTTCTCTGATGAAAATAGGGGTGCCCTATTCCATCATCTTAAAGCTATGGTTTTCCCAGTAGTGATGTATGGAAGTGAGAGCTGGAACATAAAGAAGGCTCATCGCTGAAGAATTGATGCTTTTGAATTACGGTGTTGGAGGAGACTCTTGAAAGTCCCGTGGACTGCAAGAAGATCAAACCTATCCATTCTTAAGGAAATCAGCCCTGAGTGCTCACTGGAAGGACAGATCGTGAAGCTGAGGCTCCAATACTTTGGCCACTTCATGAGAAGAGAAGACTCCCTGGAAAAGCCCCTAATGTTGGGAAAGACTGAGGGCACAAGGAGAAGGGGACGACAGAGGACGAGATGGTTGGACAGTGTTCTCGAAGCTACCAACATGAGTTTGACCAAACTGCGGAAGGCAGTGGAAGACAGGAGTGCTGGGCATGCTCTGGTCCATGGGGTCACGAAGCGTCGGACAGTTACACAAAGTTTTTTTTCTTTGACCTAATTTGACATTTTCCAACAAATATTTTATATTGCATGGCTCATTCAATATCTGCCAGGAATCTTTTATTGTCACAGTACCCTTTGAGATATTCCTTAATTATTATCCATTCCTTATTAACGTCTTGCTAGTTGTAAGTACTCTAATATTTTGGCTTGCCACTCAATCTTTGGAGGAATGATTTTGCTCTTCCAATTTGTTGCTATTAGAATCCTTGCTGCACTTGATGCATACATGAATAGTCTAAACTTCTTTTTAATTTCTACTGTCATAAGTCCTAATAGAAATGCCTCAGGTTTTTTAGGGAATGGGATCTTAAACATTTTCTTTAACTCGTTATAAATGATGTCCCAAAAATCTGTGATCTTTTCACATTCCCACCACATGTGCATATATGTTCCAATATGGGGCATGCTTCCAACATGTATTAAAACATAAGAAAGCATGAAACATGTTTTCCTCTTCCGGTGTGGGTGCTATTGCTGCTGCAGCTCCAAGATGGGTGAGTTTATGAAACCAAAGAAAGTAGTCCTTGTCCTTGCTGGGTGTTACTCTGGACGCAAAGCTGTTATTGTTAATAATATGGATGGTGGCACCTCTGACTGCCCTTACAGGCATGCTCTGCTGGCTGGCATTGATCGCTACCCACACAAAGTGATGGCCAGCATGGGGAGGAAGAAGAAGAAGAAGAAGAAGAAGAAGAAGAAGAAGAAGAAGAAGTTGTTTTTATTTATACCTTGCCCTTCCCAGTTCAAAAACCGGGCTCAGGGTGGCTAACAACAAACTTAAAACACTTAATTATAAAAGCAGCATAAAATACAGTATAAAAAACATGTATAACAATAAAATTCAAAAATCAAAAATCAATTAGATAATCCCCAGGCTAGCTGGCTGAATTGGTCCTACTTGGGCCAGCAAGGAGGCCAGGGGAGAATTAGCTGTGGAGTCTCAGAGTGGGTGATCTTCATAAAAGGGGAGGTGGAGGGAAGAGAAGGGAAATAAAAGATCAGGCTGAATTCAAATTAAAGGCCAGGTGGAATAGCTCTGTCTTACAGGCCCAACGGAAGGATGTTAAATCCTGAAGGGCCCTGGTCTCAAGGGACAGAGCATTCCACCAGGTCAGAGCCATCAGTGAAAAGGCCCTGGCCCTGGTGGAGGATAGTCTGACTTCCTTAGAGCCTGGGACCTCTAAACTATGGTTGTTCATGGACCTTAAGGTCCTCTGCGGGGCAGACCAGGAGAGGCGGTCCCGTAGATACAAGGGCCCTAAGCCACAAAGGGCTTTAATGGTCAAGAAGAAGATTGCCAAGTGTTCCAAGATCAAGTCCTTTGTGAAGGTCTACAATTACAACCTTGTCCCCTTGACAAGACCGTTGTCAACAAGGATGTCTTTTTTTAAAAAAATTATTTATTTTTCTTCTTCATTAAATACCTCTCAATTTCTTAACATTTACTATAACATTTACTATATTCCTCCCTCCCTCCCCTCCAGGTCTCCCCCCAACTTCCGCTTCTGGTTTGTTTCTCTTTTCACCCACTTTGCTATCTCCTAACAGAAAAAGTTATTTTTATTTTTTTTATAATTTTTTAATTAGATTTTCCACAGTGATAACACAAGCCACAAAGCAAAATAATACACAAAAACAGAAAAAGAAAAATGAAGAAAGAAAGGGGGGAAAGGGGGAAAATAATAAACAGATAAACAATAACAACAAACTTAATTCTTCACAAATCCAACCTTTTAAATATCTTGGTTGACTTCCTCAAATCCCTCCCTTCTGAGTTTCCTTGTAATTAAAAGTAACAGCTTTCCAATATCATTATTAAACTAAAACAATTTTCAATTATAGTCCATCTTCTTCACTTTTCTTAACATTCTAAATCCCATTTATTTGATTATAACTTAATTTAATCCCATCCAAGTACCAGGCCTGACCCTGCTTAGCTTCCGAGATCAGATGAGATCCCCACCCGACCTAAAACTTTACTACAAGGCAGCCTGTTTCACCTGGCTAAAAGATTGGTGCACGTTGCAGGATCCGGACCTCCTGGACCTGGAAGGTTTTGACAACCGTTGGGGATAGCACGCCTACCTGATATATGGAAAAGCATAAATTCATAAAAATGTTACCAACCATATAATAAGAAAGTCACTCTTTGCTGTATGGGAAAAATATAAAGACCTGATGGAGTCTAAAGTCCCGTGGTGGACTTCTCCAATAGAAGCCATAGCAGTAAAACGGAAAAATACTCAGGAAAGCTGGCCAACATATAAAATACTTCTAAAAAATGAAGATAACCAAATAAAATTTAAAAAACTTTGAGGAAATAAGAGAACACATTTCAGACTAGTTCCAATACCATCAGTTATTTGAAAAATTTAAATCTGACAAACAAAAGGGGTTCTCAACAGAAATTTCCCGATTCGAATCTGATCTTGTAAATTCTAAAAGAAAAACTCTTTCCAAAACTTACCGACTCTTCCTTGACTGGACAGTCAAGGAGGAGGAGGTAACAGTGGCAATGGTGAGGTGGTCCCAGGATTTTGGCCATTCAATAACCATGGCCCAATGGGAAAATTTATGGAAGATCAATTGGAAATTCATAAATTGTTACACGATTAGAGAGAACTTTCAAAAAATGCAACATCAATGGTATCTAACACCATGGAAACTTTCAAAAATGTATAAAAATGTGTCAAGTAATTGTTGGAGATGCGGAGACTCAGGGACATTCTACCATATGTGGTGGATATGTAGGAAAATACAGGTATCCATGCAGAACTGCAAAAAATGCTAAAGATCTCTTTCAATAAAAAACCAGAGGCCTATCTCCTGGGAATAACAGATTTGGATGTTCCACAAAAGAGGAAGGGTATCTTTTTATATGTGACAACGGCAGCTAGAGTTTTGATTGTAGGAAAATGGAAGAGTAATGAAATCCCCTCTATACAAGATTGGATCCAAAAGCTGACAGAATGTGCCAAATTAGATGGTTTATCAGAAAAAATAAAGAATAAATCAAAACAGGAATTTGTTTGAAAATGGGAGGTTTTCAAAGAATATCTGAAAAATTAATATAGTAGTTTAAATTCTGTTGCAGCATTCGAGGAACTTCAGTAATAGTTGCAAGAAATTAGATTTATTGAGAATAAGTTTAATTATGATAAAAGTGTGTATTGGCAATAAGTAATATGAATTTGAAATATGGAATAGACGGGAGGTTGGGTCTTTAGTGTTAAGACCAATAGATGTTTTATTGTTTGCTAAGAAAATTATGTGTCTATGGTTATTTTTGTAATTTGGTATTTGTGTTTTTTTTTCTTTTATCTTGTTGTATAAATAAAAAACTTTATTAAAACAAACAAACAAACAAACAAACTTAATTTAATCCTAGGCCTATTTGTTTTTCAAGTAATTTCTAATTTTTTATATTACAATATTTATTCAAATAGTCATTGAATTCCCTCCAGTCCTCTTGAAACTCCTCTTCTTTCTTCCAGTCAGATCAGCTAGCTCCGAAAAGTCCATCATCTTCATCTGCCAATCTTCCACTGTTGGTAGTTCTTGTGTTTTCCTAACAGAAAAAGTTATTAATAACATAACATCAAGCCTAAAAACATAACAATAAAAGTAAATACACTATAATATTTCACTATTTTCTAAACATTTTCTAATACTAATAATGTGAATGTTTATTTAAATCCTGCCATCAAGTCTATTGACTTTCTTTGTTTCTGCAAATATAATATAAATGGTTCCCATTCTTTTTCAAAGTTGCTGTTGTCTTTTTCTCTTAATCTATCTGTCATTTTTGCCAGTTCTGCATAGTTCATCAACTTCTCTTGCCATTGTTCTTTAGTTGGTATTTCTCCAGTCTTCCAATTTTGTGCAATCAACATTCTTGCTGCTGTAGTGGCATACATAAATAAAGTCCTTATTTATTTTGGTATGTCTTGACCTAAAATACCTAGCAAAAAGGCTTAACAAGGATGTCTTTAGGGACCCTGCGCTGAATTGTAAAGCCTGGCAAGAGGCCAAAATGAAATTTGAGGAGAGATACAGGCAAGAACAAGTGTTTTTTCCAGAAGCTCAAATTCTGAGTGGCATGCAATTGCACCAATAAATATTTCTGAAAGGCGCTGTGGGTTAAACCACAGAGCCTAGGGCTTGCCGATCATAAGGTTGGCGGTTCGAATCCCCGCGACGGGGTGAGCTCCCGTTGCTCAGTCCCTGCTCCTGCCAGCCTAGCAGTTCGAAAGCACATCAAAGTGTAAGTAGATAAATAGGTACCACTCCAGCGGGAAGGTAAATGGCGTTTCTGTGCGCTGCTCTGGTTCACCAGAAGCAGCTTAGTCATGCTGGTCACATGACCCGGAAGCTGTACGCCGGCTCCCTCAGCCAATAAAGCGAGATGAGCACCGCAACCCCAGAGTCGGCCACGACTGGACCTAATGGTCAGGGGTCCCTTTACCTTTACCTTACAGGCAAGAAGAAATGGTTTTTCCAGAAGCTCAAATTCTGAGTGGCATGCAATTGCACCAATAAATATTTCTGAAAAGCCAAAAAACAAAAAGAAAGAAAGCATTAAACATAAAAAAACCACTTCCCTATACAGTACTGCCATCAGATGTCTTCTAAAAGTTACTTATCTCCTTGGCTTGGAGGTTCCATAACTCTATATCCCCCAACATTTTTCTGATGAAAACAGGGACGTCCTAAGGAAAAGCGGGACATTCCAGGGTCAAATCAGAGACTGGGATGGCTTCTGTAAATCCAGGACTGTCCCTGGAAAATAGGGGCATTTGGAGGGTCTGAGCTTTTCCCCAAATTGAAGGCTAATGTAAGAAATGCAGAGCAACTACCTCTGGCTGGCATCCATGTGGGACAATAATGAAGCCACAGCCGGGAGACACTTGCAAAGGCAGTGCTGTTTGTGTGAACTGGTACGCCCATACAGAGGCTGTGCCTCTCTGAACTAATCCAGAATGCAGCAGCTAGACTGGTGACTGGGAGCGGCCGCTGAGACCACATAACACCGGTCTTGAAAGACCTACATTGGCTCCCTGTACGTTTCTGAGCACAATTCAGAGTGTTGGTGCTGACCTTTAAAGCCCTAAATGGCCTTGATCCAGTATACCTGAAGGAGCGTCTCCACCCCCATCGTTCTGCCTGGACACTGAGGTCCAGCTCCAAGGGACTTTTGGCGGTTCCCTCACTGTGAGAAGCCAAGTTACAGGGAACCAGGCAGAGGGCCTTCTTGGCAGTGGTACCCACCCTGTGGATTGCCCTCCCATCAGATGTCAAGGAGATAAACGATACACAACTTTTAGAAGACATCTGAAGGCAGCCCTGTGTAGGGAAGTTTTTAATGATTGATGTTTTAATGTATTTTTAATCTTTTGCTGGAAGCCTCCCAGAGTGGCTGGGGAAACCCAGCCAGATGGGCGGGATAGAAATATATTATTATTATTATTATTATTATTATTATTATTATTATTATTATCCGAAGGAGCTGTTCGGATTTCAGAGGAAATTCCCATCAGAGACTCCCCTGAAATGCAAAAAGCAGCTCAGGAGAGACTATTTTTGTGACAGGGAGAAAAAGAGTTAAACTTTTCCCCCACCCCAGGTCCAGAGACTGCTCAAGCATTTACCTGGCTGCTATTAAATTACAACAACAACAACAACAACAACAACAACAACAACAACAGCAACAACAGCAAGCCATGCTAATGACATTAATGCAATTAACTTCACAGCTACTGTAGTTTAGCCCTGAGTGAGCTGATTCTCTTCTGTAGAAATCCACAGCTGATTTTACACAGCAACTTTGGCTCTGATGAACAGCTTGGATAATGGAAGCTTCAGGGGTGAGAAGCATTTTTAATTTCTCTCTCCCCCCCCCCTCAGTCTTCCCATGTTACAAGCTGCAGGAAAGCAGATCTCTTGTCTCACTTGCTAGGACTTGAGAGTTTATTCACGTCTGTTGACAGGGCTCCTGGTTAGACTTTGGGATCTACACACTTGGAAGAAGACTGTTATGCAAAGTAGTCCCTGCACCTCGCCTGTAGTACTCTGAGCATTCACCCTTGTGTTTGCTGGAGCATCAGGAAAATTCTTCACAGAGCAGTGTTAAAAGAAAGTGCCTTGTATACTACTGTAAAGCGTGGGGAAGGGGGAAAGAGCAAAAGAAACATGCCTTCATTGATCGCATATGGGATTCTAATTAGGGGATTAAAGGGAACATAATATTCAGAGCTCATTATTCAAAAGCAGTTACAAGGTTCAAGAGTTCTCTCCATCTGGTTTAAAAGCAAGGTTTTCAGAAGTCGAATATGAAGCAGAGCAGAGCGAGGACTCTGGAGCAAAACAGGAAAGAAATCACCCAATAGCTCTGAGTATCAGAGATCTTTCACACATGTGGCTTACAGCAGCTCCTGCTTCAATCAGATTAGTAATGTGAATGCAAAACTGATCAGAATGGTCTCCCTGCTTTTTTCATTTGTATGATCAACAATCAGATGTTAATATTTGTTATGGAAAAATCTAGGTTTGAGGCTGCTCAGTCACCCAGCTCGTCGGGCAGAGCCCGCGGGTCCCTGCGGAATAAAGGAAGGAGTCCAGCCACCAACTGGAGCAAATAGCTGTAGACCAAAGTTTATTGCGCAACAGGTTCAAAGAGGAATTTTGAACCCTGAGGATGGGGTGACAAAGACTTTTCAAACTTTCCCACCATATCCCAGAATACAGTTCATACAGCATCATTGCTACATCACTGACATGTCACAAAAGGGGAGGGGTAGACAGGGGTTACACTAGTTTAACCTTGGCAAACATGTCCAGACAAGTCCTTGGTACAAGATTAGCATAAGCAGACATGGCAGGGCAAGACTCAGGTATAAAATTAGCATAGGCAAATACCTCCGGAAGTCCCACCACCCAAAGTACACTAGAACTTCCTTTGCATGTCTGGCCCCTTGGCAAGTTTGGTGATGGGATTAGGCTTTCCTTGGCCAACAATCAGCTCAGCAATTGTCACCTCTGGTAACTTCCTGGAGTCTCTTTCAAGGGGAAAATAGCTTTGGAATGGAGGAAACTGGCAAAGGAGTTGATTTTATAATATTTTTAAAGCTAGGTGACTTCCCTGAGCTGTCAAGTTGAAAGGATACACTCAGGCATAATATTTGTCACATTTAACATCTGATAACCCTACTAAGCATTCTAAGCAAGACTCTCACAGGGCAACCAAGACTCAGTTTGGAATTTACTTACTTTACAGCAGGGATAGGAAAGCTGAGGTCCCCTGGTTGCTTTTGGACCAGAACCTCCAAGGGTCCCTATTTTCCAGGGACTGTCCTGGATTTACTGAAGCTGGCCCAGTTTCTGATTTGATATTGGAATGTCCCTATTTTCATCGGAGAAATGTGGGAGGGTATGGAATTATGCGACCCCCTGAGCCAAGGAGATAAATAACTATACAAGCTTTGGAAGATATCTGGAGGGAGCTCTGCATAGGGAAGTTATTAAAAATGTTTTATTATGTTTTATATCTGTTGGAAGCTGTGCAGAGTGGCTGCGGCAACCCAGTCAGATGGATGCGGTATTATTATTATTAGTATTATTATTAATAATAATAATAGAATAGAACATCCCTATTTCCATTGGAGAAATGTTGGGAGGGTATGTTGGGCTTCAACTCCCATCATCCCCAACCATTGGCCATGCGCCAGCAGGACTTATGGAAACTGGAATCTGACATCTGGATGGCCACTTGTCCACCACCTCAACATTTGAGACTGAATAAGGTCTCCACTGCCTCATTTTATAACACTGGAATCCTGCTATGCCAGCTGTCCAGAATCTGGTTACTTGAATTCTCTGATTATTCCAATTTCCTCACACAGTCACAATAACCCTCTGTAAATAGCTCCCTGATTTATCACGATGATGATGACGACAACAACAACAACAACAACAACAACAACAACAACAACAACAACAACAACAACAACATATTCATACACTGTCCATCTGGCTGGGTTTCCCCATCCACTCTGGGTGGCTCCCAACAGAATATTAAAAACACGATAAAACATCAAGCAATAAAAACTTCCCATAAACAGGGCTGCCTTCAGATATTTTCTAAGAGTCAGATAGTTGTTTATTTCCTTGACACCTGATGGGAGGGCATTCCACAGGTCAGGCACCAATACCGAGAAGGCCCTCTGTCTGGTTCCCTGTAACCTCATTTCTCGCAGTGAGGGAACCACCAGAAGGACCTCGGAGGTGGACCTCAGTGTCCGGGCTGAACGATGGGGCTGGAGACGCTCCGTCAGATACATCACGGGGTGTAACCCAAACCATGTTTCATGTACAGCAACCGGGAAGAGTCGAAAGGTTAACTAACCAGTTGTATATTGGTAAACCAGGTGCAGAACTGGAAATCTAAGTCAATCGGAGGATTCAGACTCCTCACTTTCCTGTGTAATCTCTCCCGTCACAGTGATTTGTAATCGTGCGCATAAAGCAACGCCCAAAGAAGGCTTATTGTTAACAAAGCAGTAATGCAATTCTTTTTGATGTTGGGTTCTGTTTGTTTGTTCTAATATAAAACAGATTTCTTACCTGCATAAAAGAGTCGCAAGGCATTTCTGACTTTGCCCCCCCCCCCACAAGACTGTATATTCTTCTACTGCTTGGTAACTGCAGGAGATTGGTGAGCAAATTTATTAGGCATGCATTGTGCCCATGGAAATAGATGAAGAATGATTTGTCATGAGTCTCTCTTTGTTTCGATAAAATGCACAGCTCTCAGATGAGAGATATATCTGCATTTCTCTTTTGTCTTCTTCCTCTTTTCTGTTGCCTTATTGCTTGGGGCTACAATCCTATTGTCCTTGCAGCTTTCCTTGCAATTCCTTTTTGTCTGCAATCATTCTCAAAATAGTGGTGGGGTGTTTTTTATTTGCTCCAGGGAAGTTTCACACAGGACTATAGCAGAGGGCCTGTGTTGTATGGCAGGATGCAACCATGATATTAAAGATCTGCACCCTTTATAAGCACACAGAATTGTTCCTTTTTAAGAACTAATCACAGTTAACAATGAAGCCATGTTGGGAAAAGTGTGGGGATCCCAGGAATAAGGGAAGCACACCTGTCTGCTGCCTCTGGAATGCTACAGAGTTCTAAATGCACAGCCTTCCAGTTTATCATTGTCCTAGAACAGTGTTGGGGAACCTCTTGAGAGTCCCATGGACTGCAAGAAGATCAAACCTATCAATTCTGAAGGAAATCAGCCCTGAGTGCTCACTGGAAGGACAGATCCTGAAGCTGAGGCTCCAATACTTTGGCCACCTCATGAGAAGAGAAGACTCCCTGGAAAAGACCCTGATGTTGGGAAAGATGGAGGGCACAAGGAGAAGGGGATGACAGAGGACGAGATGGTGGGACAGTGTTCTCGAAGCTACCAGCATGAGTTTGACCAAGCTGTGGGAGGCAGTGGAAAACAGGAGTGCCTGGTGTGCCCAGGTCCATGGGGTCACGAAGAGTTGGACACGACTAAAAGACTAAACACCACCACCACCACCCCACCACCAATACTTTGAATTGTGCTCGGAAACGTACTGGGAGCCAATGTAGATTCTTTAGGACCATTGTTATAGGGTTCTGGCAGCCACTGCCAGTTACCAGTCTGGCAGCCGCATTCTGGATTAGTTGTAGTTTCTGAGTCACCTTCAAAGGTAGCCCCACGTAGAGCGCATTGCAGTAGTCCAAGCAGGAGATAACCAGAGCATGCACCACTCTGGCAAGACAATGCACAGGCAGGTAGGGTTTTAGCCAGCGTAGAAAGCTGCCCTGGACACAGAATTATAATGTCCCTAGAATATTGCTCACACATGTGTGTGGAATGGGAGCATTTCTGGCTCAGGTTAATAAATCCGGTATATCTGAGTTTCTATGGGTATGTCATCGTTCTTAGAAAGTAAGGGGAAGGAGGGAGGACCGGAAAGGAGTAAGGAGTAACGGTGACATAATGATTGCTGATCATCTTTAAGAGTAATAATAAAAAAGATGGCAATTGGCATAGGTCCCCCCCACCCCAAGCCCCTTTTGAGTTTGCAGTGCACCAGGAAGGAGACAGTTGCTGACTTACTGCTTGAAAAATGGTCGTCTTTCCTCGTCATTTGAAAATGAACTTAAAAAGAAAACAGATTTGTGTAGATAAGATCTCACACAGCCCCAAATATATTTCAGCTTCAGAATGAAATATCAGAACGGGAAATGTGACATCTGAATGTCAATGGAGCAATATTTTCGCATAAGAGAGAGGGAGGGAAAGTACTTATTCTTCCTTAATCCTAGCAACCAGTTAAGAACACAGGCTGGAGACGGATGACAATTCTGCCGACTCTGCCTAGGGATGGGGAAGGTACAAAATAGGAGCATCTCCAGTCCCATCGTTCAGCCCAGATGCTGAGGTCCAGCTCCAAGGACCTTCTGGCGGTTCCTTCACTGTGAGAAGCCAAGTTACAGGGAACCAGGCAGAGGGCCTTCTCGGTGGTGGCGCCTGCCCTGTGGAATGCCCTCCCATCAGATGTCAAGGAAACAAACAACTATCTGATTTTTAGAAGACATCTGAAGGCAGCCCTGTTTAGGGAAGTTTTTAATGTTTGATGTTTTATTCTGTTTTTAATATTCTTTTGGGAGCCACCCAGAGTGGCTGGGGAAACCAAAGGAACGCAGACCTGGGGGAATGCCTAGATGCCGTTGAACTCTTGCTACCGCTCGGCAAAGAGAGTGGGGGACACCCAACTTTTGAAACAATAAATTTTAATGTTCTCCATGCCTCACCACACCACCAGGCATCAGTGTATGTATTGCAATGCATTTCTGAGAGACGCAATCGGAAGTCCAGTGTGCCTGAAAAACCAGCTTTTGCCAGATAAGATGTAATCTAAGGTCCAGGGAAAAATTATTCCACTTTCAAACTGTAGCCACCCATTGTATATTTCTCCGGCTGAATAGAACAGTGAATCAATGTGATGCCGATATAATATAGGGAAGTATCCCTGGAAAACATCCCCGATATCTCATCGAGCTCTAGCAAATGTTCTCTTTTCTAACTCTCACTAAATCTTTCTGCAAAGAGCTGAGAGGAAAAAGTCCAGAAGAATCCTATTCGTGCAATTAGCTAAAACCACTCTGGCATTTCAGAGGCATTCTGCTGTGATTGAGAAAATGTTGAAATGTCTCACGCACAAGAAAATACTTTTTTTTAAAAAAAATAAATAGCTCATTGGAGTTGAATTAACATTCTACAAATGTCTTGATTTTATGGCTGGGCATTTCTTTGGTCCTGTACAAAATTAGTAATGCCAAATACTAAGACCTTGTTAATGTCTTAATCGGGTGATGGGCCCAACCAAGCATGCACAAAAGGATAATTTAAACCAGCTATCAGTTCTTAAGTGCAATTATGTTCCTTGTGTTTTCCTCTGCAGCAGCCTATATCTAACTTCTAGGCAGCCATGGGTCGAAGGTAGATACCTATGCCTTGAAACTGGGAAGTGCTGCCAGGACACTGGCTCCCAGTACATTTCGTCAGGAAGTCAAGGGTCAACGGTCAAGACGAGCAGGTAGGGGCAGCAGCTACAAGTGTACAATCATACCTTGGGTTGAATATGCTTCAGGTTGAGAGTTTTCGGGTTGTGCTCCATGGCGACCCGGAAGTAATCGAATGCGTTACTTCTGGGTTTTGCCACTTGCGCATGTGCAGATGCTCAAAATGATCTCACACGCATGCATGGAAGCAGCGAATCGCGACCCGCGCACGCGCAGACGCGGGTTGCGTTTGCTTCAGGATGTGAACGGGGCTCTGGAATGGATCCCGTTCGCATCCAGAGGTACCACTGTAGTAGTAGTAGTAGTAGTAATATAAAGGGGATAGCTTTGCAGCTGCCTGTTATGAGGTTGGTGTATATACAGAATAAGAAGAAAGCTGTTTATACAGTGGAGAAGGAAAAATAATAATATGAACAATGATTCAATCGCAATAAAAACCCCAATCCATTACTTGCAAATAATATGACTGAAACTTAATCATTTTTTTATGAAAAGAAATCCCATCAAACTAAAAAAAAAAAAGTAAGAAAAAAATGAATACATTTGTATTAAAAATCTTTTGGATCGGAGATGTAATCTCTTAATTGAAGAAATGAAAACAGGAGAGAGTCATTCATTTGACTGTCTTAAAGCCTCAAGATGAATGGGGATCAAGGCTGCCATAGGTGTTCAAATGAATCACTCTCTTTCATACGAATCAAAATAAGCTCTTCCGTCTCACGTAGTGGAAGCTATCTTTTTGTGTTTGCAATGGAAACTGAAGTGAAAGTTGGATGTTTTCTTCAGTGCCATCCGGTTAATGCGCTGTCTACTTTTCTTTGTTTGAAGTGGAAATTGGAAAGTTCGTGTAGAGTTATATTCATGTAGAGTTATTTTTAAAGGCATTTGTATTATTATATTAGAGCCCGGCCCTACTATGAGACACTTGTCTGAGCTGGCAGATTGGGAGATGAAGCAGAAGAAATGCCACTTTCCTGCCGCTTTTTGCCTAAGTCCCCACCACCATGCCAATGTTTGGGGGGACCCTCTGAAACAGTGGCGGAGATGTAATAGGGGTTTAAGGGTGAATTGGGGATAATTGCATCCTTCTTTGTTCCCTTTCCAAATCCTCTTCATGATCAAAGTGACTTCTATCAGCCCAAAGGACTCTACTGGAGACAAATTGACTTAGCATTTTGTGGATTAGAGCCCACTGCATACCAAGTGAGGAAGAAGAAAAACTATGAATGTGATAGCAAAAAAGAGAAGAAAAAATAAAATCTGTGTGTGGGGACATAGCTGACAGCAGCTTCCAAACAGTTTGCAATTCAAAAAATAAACACCGTGGGGATTTTTATTTTTTAAAAGCACCATGTTGCTTTGTAAGGGACAGCATATAAAGCAAAGATATGAGAAGGGGGAAATTCAATTTAATTTTGGTTACCAGCCCCTAATAATATTCCAATAAATACTGACAAAAAGTTATATGGGGAAAGGAGAAACTGTGAAAAACTCACGAACGCTTCTAGACTAGATTAAAAGATATATTTAAAAGCATATTGTCAAATGCCAGTAGCAATGTAGAAAACTCTCACACGGTCCAGTGAAGGGAAGCAAAAGAAAATATCGTGCAAATATACTGTTAAATAGAGGTTGCAGAAACTGATACATAAGCAATACATAAGACAGGTTGATTTCATAACCTTCCTTAAAAGCTGGAGCATAGAGCAAACACATTGATAAGGAAAACCAAACTGACCTCCATGATAACCAGGAATTAGTAACACAGTCCACATCAGAGTGACATATATCAATATATATGTTGACTATTAAAACAGAGGGGCAAAATGTCTCAAGTAACTTTAAAAAAAATCACCTTATCCTACAGACCGGAGCATTACATAATCAAATAGAAACTTTCTACAACACAATGTGGGTAATAGGAAGTTAAATGTAAGTAGCAACAAGCTTTTTGAGAGTCAGTGTTCATTTGGAGCAGTTTTGTCCTGGCCTGTTGGCTCCTCCTCTTGCGCCCAAAAAATGTTCTGAAGTAATCCTGTGTTATTGATTCTGCATTGACCTCCTTTGACTCCTGCCAGTCAGTGCTGGATTTGAGTATAAGCTAAACAAGTTGTAGCTTAGGGCCTCACTCTCTTGGGGGCCCCAAAAATATTTAAAGTAAAAGAAACAACAACTGGATGTACGTTTCCAAAATACAATATAAAAAACCAAATAAAATAAAACCTACATACAGCAACAGTGTTTTGTGTTGTGTAGGCTCCTATGATGTACGTAACGGGCCCCACCTGCTAGCCTGCTCCCTAAAACATCACTGGTTTTCTCATTTCTATATATAGGGTGCCTACATTCTGCATGTGCAAATGGCTTTAGATACCTCTTAGGTCCATAAATTACCATATAACATATATTCAACACAAAAAAACAGCGACAATTTGTTGTTGACAAAGGACAGCTGGACATATAAAGGTCCCCATTACCTCCAGTAGCTTAGGGCCTCACCAAACCTAAATCTGGCCCTGCTGCCAATCCATTGTTTCCATTCCCACCTACTGACCTCCCTGCGGAAGTTAGTCGTGCTATGTCTCCATGCCACAATTTCACCCAACTCCCCTTCTCCATGTCACAAGAGCATGGTCTCTGAGAACATCAACAGGCAACAAGGTGAAGGTCACAATTCCTTAATGCATTGTCCAAGGTTAGTTACAGAAGTTATTAAACTAGTAAGCATGCTCTTTCATCGCTTATCTTAAGAGAATATTCACCAAGGTGAATATTCGTAATCAATGTAAAGGTTATACCAGAACATGGAATGAATTGTTTTCCAACAGCAGGAACTCTGCATGACAAACTTACACCTGGAAATACAGTCTCTGCATCAGCCTAATGAATGTTTAAAATCTTAAAAGTGCCCAGCTGCAAACTTTTTGGTGTGCAGCTTTACAAATTCCCCCGTTTTCAAAACAGTTCACCTTTAGAATAGCCATAAACACACACACACACACACACACACACACACACACACATTGGTACCTCAGTTTTCAAAGGTAATCCATTCTGGAATACTGTTCGACTTCTCAAACATTCGAAAACTGAGGCACAAAGGGCAGCCTGCAAATTCAATTGAGAAAACTGGGGGGGGGGGGACTCAGTGGAAGCCGTTCAACTTCTGAGGTGCGTTTGAAAATGGAAGCATTTACTTCTGGGTGTTTGAAAACCGAAATGTTCGACTTCCAAGACGTTTGAAAACCGAGGCACCACTGTCTATATTATGTTAGCTTCACTTAAAGACTTGTGTCTGAAAACGATGGATGAAAAAGAAACAGTCTTTATGCTATAGACATCTCAGGTGGGCACCATTGCCATTATAAGAGAACAAGGTGCATTCCAGCATCTCTTTTTCTAGAAAAAATGGCACTAAGTAGACTCACTAAAATGACCCTCAAAAATGTCAATTAATTTCAGTGCGTCTCGTCTGAGTTAAACTTCACCGAATGCCACCAACTATGTGTGTGTTTACATCTGCTGCTGACCACCAGCATAAAACCTTCTTGTAGGTATTTACTTTTTTATTTTATTTTCTTTAGCTTTTTGGTAATGAGCTTAGGCACGAATCCTGTGAAGAAAGTAAAAAGAAGAAGAAGAAGAGGGAACGGAAGGAGAAACTTTCCATTTTGTAGTTCATGCTCGTATTATTTATTGTATCACTTTGTAGAAAAATCCCATCGGGGCTTACCTTTCACATCCCGGGCCGCTCCAAAGGCCACACTCAGTTCTAATTACCAGTGTAAACGGGGATTCTTCCCACAGATTTCAGCGGCGTTACTTCAGTTTTACACAGGTATAGCTGAGAATACATAGTATATGCCCCTGGGTCTTTGTATGAGAAGGTGAAGAAAATCAATTTCAATATTGAATAAGATGTCTGCGGATAAGGTCACTAAACTCTATAGGACTAGAATTTTAATGAAGGAATCCAGCAACATGGGGGTATCGTGGAAACTTTAATATGCGCTTTTCAGAAGTGTATGTGGGGATGGTGTTTTTGTTTTTTAAAAATAGTTCTGAATTAAATAAAGGGTCTTTGTTCTGTGTTGTTTTCATGCAGTGGTAGGACAGCTTTGCTTGCCATTTTCTCTTCCGAGGTACCTCTTGTAAAATCATAGCATGTTAGTCACTCTCATATTTATACGACAGCATCAGTGGACCTATGCTTGGGGTATATCCAAAAAGGCCAGAGCCTCACTCCAAGAAGCTTTCAATCTAACCGAGACTTTATTTTACAGTGCAAGACATATTTCTTTATTGCATTTTTATTTGCAGACCCTGCAAGTGTCCCTATTTTCCAAGTCCCAGATTTACAGAAGCTGTCCCGGTTTCTGATTTGATCCCAGAATGTCCCACACTTCCTTAAAGGTAGGTAAAGAGACCCCTGACCATTAGGTCCAGTCGTGGCTGACTCTGGGGTTGCAGCGCTCATCTCGCTTTACTGGCCGAGGGAGCCGGCATACAGCTTCCGGGTCATGTGGCCAGCATGACTAAGCCACTTCTGGCAAAGCTGCCATTCAGCTTCCTCACAGTGCATTGTACAGGCACCGAAAGCAAATGTTCACTCTGTGCTCATGCAAATTGTTGAGAAGCTGCATGTTTCTTCTGGCCATTAGTTGCTACCTCCATGTGTCTGTGCAGGGCCGGATTTAGGTTTGATGAGGCCCTAAGCTACTGAAGGTAATGGGGCCCTTTACATGTCCAGCTGTCCTTTGTCAACAACAAATTGCTGCTGTTTTTGTGTGTTGAATATATGCTATATGGCAATTTATGGACCTAATAGGTATCTAAAGCCATTGGCCCATGTTGCCATGCAACCAGTCCATGCAAAATGTAGGCACCCTATATATAGAAATGAGCAAACCAGTGATATTTTAGGGAGCAGGCTAGCAGGCGGGGTCCATGACTTACAACATAGGAGCCTACACAACACAAAACACTGTTGCTTTATTTTATTTGTTTTTTTTATCTTATATTTTGGAAATGTACACCCAGTTTTTTCCCTTTAATTTTTTGGGGGGGCCTCCAAGAGAGTGGGGCCTTAAGCTATAGCTTGTTTAGCTTGTTTAGCTTATACATAAATTCAGCACTGTGTCTGTGACAACAGGACAACTCCTTGTGAGGGATTTTTTTTTTTAGCATCTATGACTTGAGCCTTAAAAAGCTCCACATATTTTGGCTATCCTAGCCGAAAGTGTCCGATATCCATAAAGAGGATAATGCTTTTTCCAAGTGGAGCTTGTGCTATGGGTTATTCCTTTCTCTGGCAAATCGTTAATGGGAAATGCATTTTGTACTATACTCTGAACAAATTGCATTGCATTAGAATGCTGCTCTTTGGCTGTAGCAATGAATTAGATGAGGGATATCATTTAGGGGGCTTTCCCTACTGGGCATAATACCCAATTTATTTTCATTTACATTAATTTTTCTACATCAATGGCTGCAAGATGCATTAAACTATTAAACGCAGGCAATTCCCAGGTCATGAGATGCAAAATTGAAAGGTATAATGAATATATATTTATAACTCCTCTAAACCTCTCGCCGACAATACTGGATGATACTGGTATGCAGAATGGTAGATTCTGTTTAATTGCCCTGACAGTTGGATGCCATAAAGGACTGCAAATATTCTGAGGGTTTTTGTGACTTGGCAAAAGAAACGTATTTAAACAAAGCTTAATCTGATGATACAATAACGAGGGTAAAACTCAGAAATGGAAATCTGTATCTAAGCAGACTTGTCAGGGGATTGGGGAGAGACTAACCTCGACCAGAGGGATCTCTCTTCTTTGCAAAGTTAGGACAAAGTAAATCAGCTTTTTAATGCACACAGTCATTGGAACTTATAGCTCCCCAATAGTTGTCTTCCTGTAGGGCCGGGCTCACCAGTCATCTTGGACCTATGGGAAGATTTTCTAATACTCATGAAATAATCATGAAACTCAAAACAATGCTTCCCAGTGGAGTCAGTTCACAGTTGTTGTTTAGTCATTTAGTCGTGTCCGACACTTCGTGACCCCATGGACCAGAGCACGCCAGGCACTTCTGTCCTCCACTGCCTCCCGCAGTTTGGTCAAACTCATGCTGGTAGCTTCGAGAACACTGTCCAACCATCTTGTCCTCTGTCATCCCCTTCTCCTTGTGCCCTCCATCTTGCCCAACATCAGGGTCTTTTCCAGGGAGTCTTCTCTTCTCATGAGGTGGCCAAAGTATTGGAGCCTCAGCTTCACGATCTGTCCTTCCAGTGAGCACTCAGGGCTGATTTCCTTCAGAATGGATAGGTTTGATCTTCTTGCAGTCCACGGGACTCTCAAGAGTCTCCTCCAGCACCAGTCAGTTCACAGAGTCAAGTATAAAGTATGATACTGCTAGACATCAAGAATGTAAGGTAAAGGTAAAGGACCCCTAGACAGTCTAGTCAAAGGCGACCATGGGGTTGCAGCGCTCATCTCGCTTTCAGGCCAAGGGAGCCAGCGTTTGTCCACAGACAGCTTTCCAGGTCATGTGGCCAGCAGGACTAAACTGCTTCTGGCGCAATGGGACACCGTGACGGAAACCAGAGTGCATGGAAATGTCGTTTTTCTTCCCACCGCAGTGGTACCTATTTATCTACTTCATGGGTAGGCAAACTAAGGCCTGGGGGCCAGAACCAGTCCAATTGCCTTCTAAATCCGGCCTGTGGACGGTCTGGGAATCAGCGTGTTTTTACATGAGTAGAATGTGACCTTTTATTTAAAATGCATCTCTGGGTTATTTGTGAGGCATAGGAATTCGTTCATTTTCTCTCTCCAAAATATAGTCCGGCCCCTCACAAGTTCTGAGGGACAGTGGACCGGCCCCCTGCTGAAAAAGTTTGCTGACCCCTGATCTACTTGCACAAGTGTGCTTTCGAATTGCTCGGTTGGCAGGAGCTGGGACAGAGCAACAGGAGATCACTCCGTTACAGGGATTTGAACCTTCAGCCTTCTGATCGGAAAGCCCAAGAGGCTCAGTGGTTTAGACCACAGCGCCACAAACGTCCCTATCAAGTATGTAGCAACCAAGTGTAGAGAAAACATGTAATGCTCATGCACAGATATACCAAATATGTAGCTATTTTTTCCACCTCCAAGTTTGATGCAGCTTTTACCAAGGAGGTGCCATCTGATAGAGGAGCAGTAGCAACAGTCAGCTGGTGTGACAATTCCTTTGGTAACTGGCCTGTCCTTAAAGGATTACCTTTCACCTTCTCATATGTAAATCTTAAAACAACGCAGGCAGCTAACCTTGCTTGCCATAAAATTGTCACCACTCGCTGTTGAGTTATGAGTATTTATTTTGGAACGGAAAGAATATTAATCGGGTATATAGCTCCTCAATATTGCTTATTCACTTACAGAGACGTTTCAGTTTATAGAGAGCATTAGGCCACCATCAATATTTGGGGCTGGGGAGGAATCCTCCCTCAGGCAATTATCCACTGGTAATTGCAAGGTTTTTTGTGTGTGCATATTTTGCTTTTCCTTACAGCACGCAGCACATTTCGTTTTGCTTTTAGCGCTCTTGTGCCCCTATTCTTCAGCCCATGGCTTCTCAGTAGTTTTAAAATAACAATAAAGCAGGATATTTAAACAGGAGAACATTATAAAACGACAGTAACAACCATAACAACAACAACCACAAGTCTCATACTAGGATAACAAGCACCTGCTTAAAAGCATGAGACACACTCCTGGCCTCATGCAAGGCATCAACATGCAGAATAAACAGTTCAATGTGGAAGGTCTACCTAGTGTGGCATAGTCAGAGCAAAGAAGACCCCACAGTGAGGAATAGCTCCAACATCCTAGAGTTCCTCCATGAGGGGCTTCTCTATTCCGAACTTAAAAATGGAAAGCGTAATGCTGGTGGTCGACAAAAGAGGTTCAAAGACTCTCTCAAGGCAAATCTAAAAAAAGGTAATATAAACACTAACAACTGGGAAACACAGGCCTATGAGTGCTCCAGTTGGAAAACAGCCTCTTCCTGGCAACAAACATATCCATAATATATTAAATAACTAATCATTCATGACACCCCAGGAAGCTGCCTTAGGGGGCCACCTCACTATGCCTGACAATAGGGCCGGCCCTGTCCCTCTGCTGTGTTTTTAAATACCTTCCACCCACCTCTGCTTTTTATAGATACAGCACATATATATGTGTGTGTGTATGTGTGTATGTGTGTATTCAATAAATAATAATAATAAATGTGGTGGGTTTTTTGGGTGGGGGTTATTAGGTTGTTGTTCTTATTTTGATTTTATATTTTGATTTTGTTCTGTGAACTGCCCTGAGACCTCCAAGTATAGGGCGGTATATTACTTAATTAATTAATTAAATTATTATTATTATTACATAATAATAACATAGGTTTAGGTGTGCCGCGCCGTCACGTCTAGTCTGACCCTTAGAGGCCAGAACCCTGAAGTTGCCTGAAAAAATATGGATATTTAGTGAAATATGTTCCCTTTTTAATAGGAAGTAATCCATTTTGGAGAAGCACCACACGTAATTTGGTGCAATTGAACTTCGTCTTTAACCTTTTGCTATGATTTATGTGATTAGGTCACCAGAGAAAGTAGGTTTTCGAAAGCATGATTAACCACTTTAAGGAAATCATTTCTGTCTTCAAGCACTCGGTGTAACTGCGCTCTTCGAGTGTTTGTCCTTGCTCATAAAAATTGTCGGGGTGGTTGTCGGCGGGGGGTGGGAGTGAAGAAATGTGGAAACATTTGTTTGAAGAATTGTCTCTGATTTAAAAAGTGAAGAGTCTGGAGGACAAAGAAGTTGGTAGCAGGTGGAATGTGGGAGCCACATTCTGCGGCTGAATAGCATGACGCGATTTCAGTGGAACGACTTTTAAAACAGGGACTGCCCAGCTGCAAGAATGCTTCTCACCCAGATTTGGAAAGACGAGAAGACACCTAGCAGGGTGGATTGGCAAGATGAAACTATTGGACTACACAGAGATGGCAAGACTAACCGGGAAAATCAGAAACCCCAAAGGATCAAAACTTCACCAAAGAATGGGGCAGATTTATATTATACTTGAAAGACCACTGTAAACACTTGAACTCTTTGGCAGGTTTTAAATAACTCTTGCAATGATACAAAGATTTTGGATACAATGGAGGACTTTAATTTGGACGGACTTATAATTTCCAGTTAAAAAGTTATTTAAAGAACCCACAGAGGGGAGGAGGGAAGTCTTGAGATTCAGAAGAATCTTGTGAATTTTTTTTACAGTGAACGTGTGAATGAATTTGTAAAACCAAATAAAAACTATTTTAAAAATTAAAATGAAACAGGGATTGCCAACTCTGCACCCTTGAACACCATAGACTCTCCAAAATATTGGGTCCCCCATTCTGGCAATTTTCTCTTGCTTAATTAGGAGATCTTCCCCCCAGTGCAAATCTGTGACATAGGGAACTTGATCTGAATCTTAACTAGGATCTCCTACCTCCCTATAGTAGGGTCCCAAACCAGACCTCCACCTCCACATGCTATCAATTTATCTTAACTGCCCCCTACTTAAGGGCCCAAATATGGTTTGACCCTGGGTCTCCCTCTTCTGAATCTCCTTTTCCGCAAACAAGGTAGATATGGAGTGTTGCGATCACACATTTGTATGCAACGTGTCATTTGGCCCTTAGTTAAATTCCTGTCTTTCAGAAATCTCTCTCCTTTCTTTCTTTCTAGCAAAGCTTCATTGCTGCAGAGGGCTCACTGCTATCCATGCACAGACTATTTTGTTTGGCTGTGGGCACAAGTACCAGTTGAAAGCTACAGACGATTCCTACAGCAGGCGGGTTGTGACCCATCAAAATTCCCTGGCTGGCTGAACAGTGATTAACATTTAAAATATATGCAAACTAGGCTCCTAATTAAAGTTCAATAATGTAAGACTTTGAACCTGTTCGTTGCCTTTGGAAATAATCAGAAAAGCAGCCTGCTTATCACCCAAAGTCATTATCATAAAGCACTGGATCCCCAACCCCCTCCACCTCTGCTGCAGTGACAAAAATTGCGTCAAAGCCACAGAAAGAAGAGTCTTGAGGGTTACCACTCGCGTTGCTTCTAGGGCAATGCTGTTTGCTCTTAACTGCAGAGGGAACTTCCTCGAATGTCCCGCCTTGAAATTCCTTCAGTAGGTTTTGAAAGCAAGGTCTGTTCTGTTAGGAGTGTGGTTTGACCCTAGCTCTCCACCCCCAACGTTCAGCCAGGATACTGAGGTCCAGCTCCGAAGGTCTTCTGGTGGTTCCCTTTGTGCGAGAAGTGAAGCTACAGGGAACCAGGCAGAGGGCCTTTTCGGTAGTGGTGCCCACGCTGTGGAACACCCTCCCATCAGATGTCAAGGAAATAAACAACTATTTGACTTTTAGAAGATACAGTGGTATCTCTGGTTAAGAACTTAATTAGTTCTGGAGGTCCGTTCTTAACCTGAAACTGTTCTTAACCTGAGGTACCACTTTAGTTAACGGGGCCTCCCGCTGCTGCTGCACCATCACCGTGAGATTTCTGTTCTCATCCTGAAGCAAAGTTCTTAACCCAAGGTACTATTTCTGGGTTAGCGGCGTCTATAACCTGAAGCGTCTGTAACCCAAGGTACCACTGTGTCTGTTTAGGGAAGTTTTTAATGTTTGATGTTTTATTGTGTTTTTAATATTCTGTTGGGAGCTGCCCAGAGTGGCTGGGGAAACCCAGCCAGATGGGTGGGGTATAAATATTATTATTATTATTATTATTATTATTATTATTATTATTATTATTATTTAGTAGGAATGGGCTGGAACATCTAGGTTCATGTTCATGGAACTTCCAACTTCTTTTGCGGGTTGAGAGAAAACCACACACAATTTTTCAGTGACGCTTTCTACAGCAGTGGTGGGGAATTTCTGGCCCTCTAGATGTTTTTGGTCTCCAAGTCCCATCATCCCCATTCAGTATGGCCAGCGGGAAAGGATGAGGGAGTTGTAGTCGATCAAGATAGAAAGCCACCACTGTCTTGCAGTTTTAAACAGTCCCACTTTTGGGGGATAAGTTTCCTTTGCATTCCCTGTTTTCCTTTGCATTTCAATCGCCCTCTCTTACCCTCTCCATCAATTGACTTCATTTGCCCTCAGTGAAGTCATCACCACCTAGCCATATCTAATGGTGAACACTGGTGATGTGCGTTGGTTTTTATAGGCGCTTCTGGACCCACAGATATTTCCTCCCAACCACCCCCGCAAATAAAAACATGGAAGAAATTAAGCGGCAACGGGAGCAGTCAGCATCTTATGGCTTCCAAAGAGAAATGGTCTTCATGCTTTCCTGCCCTAGAGGAATATCTACCAAAGCAGAGGGATTTCCTCTCTCCTGTACAAGCCTTTTATGAGGAGGAGGAGGAGAGAGGAAGAGTCTCTGCTGTATTTCTGTTGATGGGCTCATATAAAGGATGTGAAAGATCTGATGAGGAAATGCAATAAAGAGGCACCGAGAGTTATAGGGTCAGTGACCTAATATTGCTTCACTTGCTTAATCACTGAAATGTAAGCGCTGAAGGAACCAAAATTGATAGCAGCCTGGTTGTTTTCACAATGGGGACGCTACATTTCTTTGCCTGTCAGGAGCCTTCAAGGATATACGGTAATGCACTGCCCCATAATAAGCTACCTTCTGTGGAATATTAAATGTTATATATCAGGAGCCTTCATAAAGTAAACTTTTTTTTTATTGGGGCTGAATTAGAAGGAAAGAAGGGAGGGGGGGGGAAACCTTAGAACTAATTATTGTGCCGTTCAAGCTATGTGATAAAGAGTGATTGAAACAAGAACATAGCTTTCTAGAGTCGAGAACTTCTCTTTTCCTAAATAACCATGGATTTGTAAAGGGGCAAAGGAATTTAACCCAAACTTGTCTGTGAACCCCTCTCCCCACACTAGATATTACATAAAATGCACAATTGCCATGGAAAACAGCAGGGGATGGACGACCTGTGGCCCTCTAGATGTTGCTATACTACAACTCCCATCATCCCTGACCATTGGCCTTGTAGGTTCTCCCTTCTGTAGTGTAAATATGTACAGTTGTACCTTGGCTCCCGAACGCCTTGGCTCCCGAACAAATCGGCTCCTGATCGAAACCTGGAAGTGAGTGTTCCGGTTTTTGAACGGTTTTTGGAAGCCACGACTTCTGATTAGCTGTAGGAACTTCCTGCAGCCAATCAGAAGCTGTGCTTTGGTTTTGGAATGTTTTGGAAGTCGAACGGACTTCCAGAACGGATTCCGTTTGACTTCCAAGGTGCGACTGTATATGTATTTTGGCATCATTATGGGGGTAGGAGTAGTCAATGATTTGGGGCATAGGTTAGGACAAGTGGAATAATGAGACATCAAGACTTGTAGAATTTCTACTAGATGTCACAGAAGGAAGGAGAAAGTTAAGCATGTGAACTTGGAGGGACAACAGCTGAGGGAAGAAAGGCATATTTTGCTTGCAGAAGGTCCCAGATTCATGTCGTAGCCCTGTCCTGTGGGAATGTTCAGGGAGGCAGGAGAGGATATATTGTTTATTAATATACTTCCTAACTTGCGCTAGCAAGTTCTATAACTTTGCAGAGTTTTACATTTCTCTTTTAAATGCATAGCGGGTAGTTGGTTGCAGGCTTGTTTAAGCCTCTCAATATTAGGTTCCTGGTAAGTTCCCGTATATCCCTCTTCAAAGAGTGAACACGCCACAATCTTGTGTAAAGTATATAAAAGAAGTTTACTCACACCATCAGTTCACAGTTGGATCCTGAAGGCAGACTTAGTTACAAAGTATGTACATTTGGATCTACCCCATATGGGGGGGGGGGGGATAATCCCAGTCACTGCAGACTAGCAGTCACTGCAGCTCACGCGACGAAAGGAAGATGGAGAAGAGTCGAAAAGAAGGAAGCGTGCTGTGTGCCTTGCCCTTTTGTTACCTGAACAGGTAAGGTCACGCCCACCTCTAGTCACAAGCAAGAGGAAGGATGCTCCAGGCCAGGAGGAAACAGGAAGTTTTCGTCTAGCTGGACCAAACATTCCCCTGCATGTCTTCTCTAGGAAAACAAGGAATGTTGTACTTGACTGCTACTTATGTATCACATCCCACATGTCCTAGTTCCATTGCAGAATCCACATACGAAGTCAGACAGCCCAGAGGTCAGGGAATCCAGATGATCACAGAGCCAAGGATCGAGATGGAGCGCTGGCAGCAGTAAGGTAGGGCCAGGAACCACAGGGGTTGTTTCCTGCCTCTGACTGCTGCTGAGAAATCTTGCTCCCTTCGGTAGATAATAAACCACATTTTATACAATGAAAGATTCTATTTTGAGTGTACTGGATTCCATCACAATTGCATAAAACATGGTCTATCAATAATAACTTGCTGTTGGAGTTGCATTGCGGGAAATTCCTTGAAACATGTTTACACAGTGTCTGGTATTGTCAAAATTTTTGAAAGAAGTATTAGGCTGTATAAATGTTATTGTGGGGGAAGAGCTAAAAATTTCAGAAGATAGCATCATCTTAAATTATATACCTAATATATGGGGCCTGACAGCTGGTAAATGGATTCTCCATGCTCTCACATCTGCAAAAAGATTGCTACTGATACATTGGAAGGACAAAAATATGCCCCCCGCCCTTTGATCAATGGATAGACAATATGACAACTCTTGCAACCCCTGAATGAATGGTCTTCAAACGGTGATTATGCATGGACAAATTTAATGTTATTTGGAATGTATTTGTGAAACCATAGTGACACATGGATTAACATATACTTGAGGGAAACAAAAAGTTTATCCAACTACATATATGACATATAGTGTTTTGTAGCCTTAGTTATATTTTATGGTTATTTTGTTATTGCTGTTTCGCTCTGTTTTTCGTTTAAACATGTCCCCTCCCCTTATGTATCCTCTTCCTCTATTTTTGTTTTCTGTTCTTTCCTTTTTCTTCTTCCTTATTTACTTTAGTATACTATAATAATCTCATACACACACATTTCAAATAGGTAAAAAACTGAAATTTGAATTTACACATTATTTCGGTCTGATTCACACTGCACACTGGCATGTAAGTTCTTCAGAGCCTCAATTTTAAAACTGTCTGGAGAAGTCGCATGAACTGTGCTGTTTCTTTGCATGTTGGCCCTTGGATCAGGCAATGTTATTTTCTATAGAAAGTCTGCAAACATTTGGAGATGTATTCTGTGGTGTCACTAAAGAAGTGAACACTTTTGTTTTATCTTAACTGCATGTCCAAGAAGCCACAAAACTGCATGTCCAAGAAGCATTCCTGATTGACTTCTTTTCCCAACCATTTCCACAAAAAACCAAATTAAATTCAATAAACTGAGCAATGCTCAAGTGCTTTAGAGAGATGCATTTGTTAGGAGTGCGCAAGTCTTTTACATTTCAGGATCCCATTCATCTTTGTTACCGGAAGCCCCTTCTCTTTGTGTTTCATTTTTTAAAATCTCATTTGCTTCACATTTCATCCATTAGCTAGTGTTTCATTTGTCTCAGTACTCACATTTGTCTTGAAACCTGGTGGTTTGGTGTGTGTCTTTTGTGGGTGTATTAATAATACTTCATTTACAGAGGATTTATACTGGAATGTCCACACGTCATTCCCCTTTATTAGATGCTTCCCCGCATTGCATTATTGCTGACTGAATGGCCACTCTTGCACTGTAGCCCAATAAAAGTGAGGGGGGGAAAGAACAAAAAGTTAGAGGATTTCAACAGGACTTTATGGGATGTGAACTTATTGCAAACGGAGCCATGCTCCTGCCTCAAAACATTTTAAGGTGCAAATGGTGTAGAAAGGATTGCATCTAATCGTGCTGATACCATCCTAAATGCAAAATAAAAATAATGGGTGGGATTCAACCGATGAGTCTCATCAGCAGAAGTCCTGTTGAAATGCTTGCCCGGATGAAACAAATACCCAAGTACTATGCTGAATTCCTCCCAATGTCTGGAGGGGCCCTGAGCTTTTCGCTTCTCCTTCTGGTAGCAGTAGAACAAGTATTTCTTAGCGGCCAGCATTTTGTTTTCATGTAATCCTGAGACTTTGTGTCATTACAGGATAGAAAACGGTGGCCAAAAAAAGGGCAGCCCCATTGGCAATGGCTATTCCATCTGCTGCTATCCTCCTGGCACAGAACGACGCTTTCTGAGAAAAGAAACAAAATGGCAGCTATCAGAAGTGGTCAACTAAGCTGTTAAGCCAAGTTGTCCAGGATGAAGAAGGTTTTCAGATGGGATTTGCAGGACAGGAGAGCTTCAATTCCAGTTTCCTGCTGATGGACTCCTGGACGTCTGGTGTTAATATCTTTGTCTAAGTTAACTTATTCAAAGCACATATAAGTTATATATAAAAGGTCAGTTCTTCACTAGCAAGCCATATTGTAATACTTAAGTATCATTGTTCAGCATACTTCGAAACCTGAAAAAATCTCTTTCTCCCTGCAGCTGAACATAGGCCTTCTTCTGCAAACCGTAAGATGCTGGTCTCATATCGCTTTTGCAAAATGGCCAGGGAAATTGCCAAAAACCTCTTTAGGAAAATTGTTCTTGATAGCGTCTGGCTCCTATGAAGTCCTAAAAGCAGTGCTTCTGACAATGCAAAGTCCCTAACTTTCCCATGCTAGCAAACACCACTTTCCTTTAAAACAAAGTGTGTTTTATATCGGAGTGGCCAACTGGAATAAGTTCTCATCAACTCATACAGCCTGACTCAGAATAGATCTCCTCAGAGAGAGAGGTTGAGTCACTGGGAGCTTTCCATGCTGTGACATGCAGTCCCAGCTATGGAGAATGACGCTGGCACAAGCCTCAGTTGGGTAACGGTAACGGTAACGACAATGACAAAGACAACAACAACAACAACAACAACATGACACCCATCTGACTGGGATGCTCCAGTCACTCTGGGTGGCTTCCAACAAAATATTAAAAACACAATAAAACATCAACCATTAAAATTCCCTTGTACAGGGGTACCATGGTTCTCGAACGGTTTATTCGCCAAACAAATTGGCTCCCGAACTTCACAAGCCCAGGAGTGAGTGTTCCGGTTTGTGAAGGTTTTTTGGAAGCCTAATTTCCTACACAGCTTCCCCTTGAGTACAGGAAGCTCCTGCAGCCAATCGGAAGCCGCACCTTAGTTTTCAAACGTTTCTGGGAGTCAAACGGCCTCCTGGAATGGATTCAGTTTGAGAACCAAGATACCACTGTACAGGGCTGCCTTCAGATGTCTGCCACACACTGGTGAGGTCTCTCAAATATCAACATGATGCTGCACTGTCACTAAACTGGTGGAATCTTAGAAGCAGCTGACTGGCCCTTGCTTTTGTTTCCCCCCCAGCACAGAGCCCTCTAGGATAATCTACTGCATCCCAGGAATAATGACACCTGGAAGGTTGCCCACCAGGCTGAAAAATGTTCCCCACTCCTGCATGAGAGACATACAGTATGTGCCAACTTATGAGGCAGATGCGGGGCTGGGGCTGGTGTCACACGTATGTGTGACGTCACACATGTGTGCCGAGCCTGAAAGCAAGATGAGCACCGCAACCCCATAGTTGCCTTTGACTGGACTAAACCGTCCAGGGGTCCTTTACCTTTACTTTTTACACATTCTCAGCTTTTTCAACCCTTATCAGATTCTATGCATGCTATTGTTCTATCAGGCATCATTTATAATGGAAAAACAATGGAAAAGCAGCATATTCCTTACAGAGCTCACTTCTGGCCCACACTCAGGTTGCAGCCCACAAGCCTTCACATGCTTATTTTGCCACTTGCCGAAGGAGATCTCTCAGGAAGCTCCATCAATTGATGGCCTTAACACCATCTGTATGCATTCCTGATGCCCTTCTTGCTAGGTGAGGCCGTATATTATATAACGGAAGCTCACCATCCACAATGGGGTCAGATGGCTTTTGGCTCCAGGAGGACGAGTGCCTGAAGAATCGAATAGTCTCTGAGAATATGAAAGTTGGCTAACTCTGATTTACGTTGTAGTTTGGTAGCAATCAGATCACAGTCTCTCGGTGTGAAGAAAAGGAGCTGTGTACCATGCATAATTTTTGCATCATTAAAAATTAAATCTCATAAGTATAATGACTCAAACATCAAGCCATGACAGTATCTGCCTGATGATGAACTGCTGTATGTTAAAAAACAATTCGCTAGGTAATGGTGCAATATTTTTTGTATTTAGACAGAATTTAATGGGAAAGAAAAACTACTTCCCTTCAGATGCTTTTCCGTCAGTAATTGGCCAGGAGAAAAATAGGCTGCTCAGTATTAGCTTGTGAAATGTTCCCTGTTCATTGTGATCCATACAGATGTGATTGATGCCATTATTATTACTATTACTATTATTATTATTATTATTAATGTTACTAGGTGGAATCCATTTTCAATGGACACGGACATGGTTTGGGGCCCATCAAGCTTTTCCTGCACAGGGCTGCATCTTGTGTCCGGTCCCTATTTATATGCATTGTTGGATTGCTGGTTTTGTTTTTTTGTTTTTTTTTTTTTAAAACTGACTTACTATGTGCAAAAAATTGGTATATTGTATATATAAAAGGGTAAAGCTCCACGAGCTACTAAATTTCTGCAGCATAAAATGTATGAGTTAGATGAGGCTCTGTGCAACAGCCATCCAGCTCCTAACAATTGGAAGGTATCTAGGATGAATGATGATGGCACAAGGGAGGGAACTCTGTTGTGTCTTATGCTTTCCTTTCTATCCTGTTAAAGACATAAGTTAATATGCATAAAATGCAATGTTTGTATGCATTGTGTTTGAAAACATTTTGTAAAGAAAAGTTTGCAGTTTGCATGGGAGGTTTCACTTTGGCAAATGCGGCAGAAAAGGTTGGGTGCTTCCATTTCAGTCCTTCGGCGAATTGACGACTCATCCTGGAAACCCAGATCTCTCACAGCAGGAAAGTGAAACCTGAAACCTAATTGATAAGACTTGCTTATTTGCTGTAGTCTTTGCTGCTTTTATCTGACGCCTTGCTCCAGTAGGGAAATGAAAAGTAAATATTAACCATCACCTAAAGATTAGAAGTCACTTTTGCTTGCTAAATTACATATAAATCTTAAGCATCTTTTAATATATCTAAAAGGCACCTACAATGAGAAATTGCTATTATACACATGTATTTAAATTTAACAGACTAATTTATTTGAGTTAAAAGGCAGATGGTGAACTAAAATTTTTAGTAGGCTGATATAATTGTTAATAGTAATTAATCATATGAGATGAGTAAGCAATGCTTGGTTTTTGGCTATGTCAAGGTTTTGGGGAGTGAAACGAGCACTGCACATATTATAGATGGACTTGAAGAACAGAGATGTTGACATTGGCAAAAAGCCTTTCAGTATATCATAAAATAGATTTAACAGTAACCCCTCTGGCCCGATGACTGTGTGAAATCAGTGTGGCATCTGTTTCCAGAGTCCCTTAATCTCATTCCAGAGTTGATGGCGGCATTGTAATTTTTGTTGTCCTCCAGAGCTGACGTTGCAATCTGATGGAACTGAGATACTGGCTAAGTTAAGTCTCGCTGGTAAAGGAGATTTGTATAAACGATGTTGAATTGCTTGGCATTAACCTCCATATCGGTCTGCAGAGGGATGTATTATTAGATGTTGCTGCTATGATCAGCGTTATGCAAGACATAAAGGGGAAGAGATCCTTGACTCTGAATAATTTCCAGTCTAAAATCCTTTGACATAGCAGTCACAGCACTGCAGTTCATGAGTCAACAGACTGCATTATTTGCCGTCCCAGACCCTCTAAAGAGGTGCCATAAAAGATATTATGGTGGTGTTATCTGTTAAAATGGCCTAAGTGATAGCACCCCTGTTTGCCTTGCACTGTTTATATTGCGAAACTCCGAAAGGAATCTTACACTGCAATACTCCAGAAGAAGAAACTTTCACAATGCTAGTTTGAATGGGATGGAGTTAGAGGAAGGCAAACATTTGCTATTTTTGGTACTCCACTCAGGAGTCAAAATGGATTCCTATTTTCTTGTTACAGGTAGGTAGCCGTGTTGTCTGCCATAGTCAAAACAAAATAAAAAAATTCCTTCCAGTAGCACCTTAAGGTAAAGGTAAAGGTACCCCTGACCATTAGGTCCAGTCGTGGCCGACTCTGGGGTTGCAGCGCTCATCTCGCTTTACTGGCTGAGGGAGCCGGTGTACAGCTTCTGGGTCATGTGGCCAGCATGACTAAGCTGCTTCTGGCGAACCAGAGCAGAGCACGGAAACACCATTTACCTTCCCACCAGAGTGGTACCCATTTATCTACTTGCACTTTGACATGTTTTCGAACTGCTGGGTTGGCAGGAGCAGGGACCGAACAATGGGAGCTCACCCTGTTGCGGGGATTCGAACTGCCGACCTTCTGATCGGCAAGTCCTAGGCTCTGTGGTTTAACCCACAGCACCACCCACGCCTTAAAGACCAACTAAGTTTGTTATTGGGATGAGTTTTCGTGTGCATTTCGTGTGTATCTGAAGAAGTTGATGCTTCTCCACAATATCCCCTAGGGGTTCTACTTTATGGGCAATGGTACATTGGAGGATCCCAGTGGATTCTTATTCTTCCTCTTGGGATGATGTCACTGCCCATAAATGGGCAGATGGGTGGATATCAATGCCGCCCAGGGTCCTCAGTAGGTATAAATCAGCCTCATCCTTCAGTGCTGCCTGCTGGATGCTCACCCAAATCACATTTCACAGGCAGTGTGAAATGAACCATTGTTTTGTTTTCGCCAAATGTAAGTACGGCAGGAGGCCATGTTAGCACAGGGTGAGATGATTCGGAGAGCTGGGCCAGAGGAACTTTGAAGATGAGGGTTGAATCTTTTTATAGTCGATTAGTGTCATGATAGAGGCGGCATGCATGGGCATTTATCTCTTATTAGCACGGGTCCTTTTTACACTGAAGAGCAAAACTGCTTTACACCAAAGCTACTTTTGAAAAAAGAAATGCAAAACAAGAATTGGGGGGGGGGGGGAAGGCAAGCTCCTGGGAATGACAATTAGTGGTTAACTATAAAAAATGGAGAAAATAATTGAGACAGATGACCAGATTTAGTAAAAATAAACCTCACCATTAAAAACTAATTAAATATTTGCATTTCAGCATTAGGTTTCTGCTCCAAAGTTTGGGGGAACAGCAGGGTGACAGTGAGGATTATTGACTAATTTGCTGAAGTTTTAAAATGAGATTAGTTACGTGCGATGTATGGGCGCTTTACTCAAGCTTCCACACAGCTGCTTTATTATTCTTTTGAAAGTGAATCATTTGTAACTGTTCTCAAAGATCTTTTATCAGCCACTTATCTCCTTCAGCTGGACTTGTGATATGGAGGGATAAAATGAATAGCCAGCTAATATTGGGGGAATTAATCAGACCAGAACAGCGGGAGAGTAATGACTTAACTTAACAGTTAAGTATTTGCATTTGGGGAGTTTGGGGGGGGGGGGGGAGAAAAAAGAAAAGGAAAACACGGCAATACAGAATATGGAGGAGGTTTTGCTTTTAGCCCTGACCTTATGACCAAGAATTCCCTTGACACATTCATTTATTTATTTAAAAAAAAACTCTTATATACCCTGCCTCCATTTTTTAAAAATAAAGGGTTCATTTTCAGTCCCCCTCCCTCTGTGTCTGCTCATCACCGTAAAACACCATTTAACACGACAAGCCAAAAAAATTGCACCAAGCATCAAGAAGAACAGCAATTCATAAAACGGCAGTCAAGAAGTTTAAAAGGGAACAGAGCATTAATGCAGCACGTAAAAAAGCATTCAGCCGAAAGCTTTCTTTCTTGAATAACCAAATGTCTAAAGCAGGATCAGGCCTGGCAAGATGCGGCCAGGAACGGTCCTGGTCCCTGGATCTGGTTGGGAACGAAAATGTTCTGCCTGATTCTTAGAGATGCTCTCTAAAGATTGGGAGATAAAATCCCTCTGCTCTTTTCCTGTCTCAGACGTAACACTGCAGTGAATAATAATAATAATAATAATAATAATAATAATAATAATAATAATTTATTTGTACCCCGCCCATCTGGCTGGGTCTCCCCAGCCACTCTGGGTGGCTTCCAACAAAGATTAAAAATACATTAAAATGTCACACATTTAGATGTCTTCTAAATGTCAGGTAGTTGTTTATTTCCTTGCCATCTGATGGGAGGGCGTTCCACAGGGCGGGCGCCACCACTGAGAAGGCCCTCTGCCTGGTTCCTTGTAGCTTTGCTTCTCATAGGGAGGGAACCGCCAGAAGGCCCTTGGCGCTGGACCTCAGCGTCCGGGCTGGACGATGAGGGTGGAGACGCTCCTTCAGGTAAACTGGGTTAAGACTGGGGAGAAGCTCTCTCCTCTTTAAAAGGCAACATTCCCCCCACCCCAGTGCTGGAGTGAAGGTAGGGCAATGCTGCAGCGGAGGAGGAGAAAGAGCCGGCAAAGGTAAGGTTGTGGTGCATTTGTGCAATGCAAAAATTGTGCAGGGGGGAGAGCGTAAGGATCAGGGGAAGGGGGTGTTTAAAAAAAGCTTACGGATGGGGCAGGGGGTGTCAGAAAGAGCACAAGGGTCTTCGGACTGGAAGGCAGGAGAAAGAGCATGTAGATCGTGTGTGGGGTGCGAGAAAAAGTGCAGATCGAGAGGAGGGGGTGTTAAAAAGAGCGCAAGGGTGGGGCAGGGGGTGCCAGAAAGTGTCAGGAGCTCAGCCTACACTCGAGTAGGACCCTGGCAGAGACACAGGCCCGACTGGCATGTTCCCTTCCTACTGGTCAATCGTTTGGGAGCTTCATAAGCTTTCTTCTGCCCGATCATCACAGCAACCGATGCCAACAGACATCGGCACACTTAGGGATCCGCAGAGTTTGCGCAGTTGCGTAACAGACCTCAGCAACTCAGTATTTTGGCTAATCTACTTTATTTACATATAAACACACACGGAGCACTGCAACATGGCTCCCTCTCTCTCTAGCATCAGACAGCAAAGAGAAAGAACAAAGGATAATAGTCCCACTTCACGGAAAACAAACATCCTGTCTCCGTCACTTCCTACTCTGTGAAACATACACTGTCATGTGAAAGACAACAATCCCATGACTGCAATCATGGAGCAGGAATTCTAACAGAAAGAGTGCGTGGATCAGGCAGGAATGGTGGCAGAAAGACTGCATGGATGTCCTGCTTTTCCCATCCCCCAAAATTTGGACAGTATGAGCTTCCAGCCTGCCTCATCTAAGTGCTGGAGGGCTGAGTTTGTGTGGAAGAAAGAAAGATGTCATACCCTGCTAGGGTTGCCATTTTCCAAAAAGTGAAGATTTCTTTCTTTTCCAAAGTTGTTGAGCTACTTGCCATATGTCTGGGTTTTCCCCGGACATTTCACCAATTCAGCAAAAATCCGCCCGGACACAATTTTTGCAGCCCGATTTCCAGATGTGTCCAGGAAAACCTGAATGAGCGGCAGCCCTATACCCTGTCGACACATATCTACACAAAAATAAGTCCCACAGAGTTCAGCTGGGTTTTCTCCCAAATGCCTCAGTCTAGTTCAATGCTACCATCAGTTAGACTACAACTCCCATCATCCCTGACCATTAGTCTCAATGGCTTGGGCCGATGCGAGTTGGAATCCAACAACCTCTGGAGGGAACCAAGTTAGGAAAGGCTGTTTTTATCCTTGGTTTTCTGCTGCTCTTGTGTTACCCTATATCCCCTTTCTTGGGAGCCATGTGTGTGTGTGTGTTCTCTACGTACAATTTGCCACATGGGCTCCTGATGACTTAAATCAGACACGCTGAGTTGCAGGTGGAGAAATGCTTGTGCTGGTATGTTTTTCTATCTGCCGTGGGATTGATAAAAAGATTTTGCCCTGCAGGTTAATTGGCAATAAACACAAGCACTGCATTGAAAAGTGGCCTTGGGACGGGGATGGGCAAGTTATGCCAATATCTATTTATACCCTGCTCCCCTCCCCACCTTGTACCTCTGCTGCACTGAAATTAGTGAAAGGTACATACACACTGACCTATTAAATCTTATCCCCCCCCCCATTCTCAGTAAATTATCTCTCCTGTGGTCTATCACTTTTCTTTATGACTTTCCTCGCCATGCTTTCTGGGTAGCCTCTGTGGAGAAAATGGTTCCTTGTTATTTTTTTGCCTCAGAATTAAAAACCTGAGGTATTGACACAAAGCCTCCCCATATCTATGCATTTCTTCTGTGGTAGATTGCTTCCTATGGGTGCATGTTTGGATATGTAGTGGGTTTTTGTCTGTAATTTCTTTTCCCAAAAGTGATACACAGACTGAATGGTGTTTCCACACACAAAGAGACATCTCTTTTTTTGTTGTACCAGAAGAAGACTGGGTTGTCTCTATTTTCATCTGAGAAATGTTGAAGGGTATGGTAACCTTGAAAGCTCAATACAGCTTGGGACAGTCAAGTCCTATCTCCCTGTGCCACAGAAGCCTGCCGGTGCTTTACTATTTTATGTGGAAACCCTTCTGTGAGGCCCATCAACGTCTGGAAAGGGTATTTCCAGTAATAACCACATGGATTAAAGTAAGGGTGGGCGGGTGGTATATCAGGTCCTCCCTTAAAGATCACACGTATTGCGGTGAGACCTGGAAAACCGACACTCTGTGTTGTGGGTGGGTACGATTGGTCAGCCACAACACCTGATTGGTAGGTCCCTTGAAGCTGGGTGCAAACTGGCCAATGGTACGCAGTCCAAATGGTTTGAGGGACCTATTTATGCCCATGCATGTGACCCAGAGCTTCCTCTTTCGGCGCATGCATTCAGAACGCTGTATTTTGTTAAGGGTTGCTGGGAACTGTAACTTTATAAGGGCTCGACTCTGCTCTCTTAAGCAGAGGTCTTTCTTAGCTATGCTGAGATGCCAGGAACTGAGCATGGGCTGTGTGCATGGAAGACATGAGCTTTACTTGCGCACTACAGCCCCTTCTCGATTTTCTTCAGGGGCAACGCAGAGTCACAGAGGGAGGACCACAACGGGCAGACAGTTTCCCTGTATTTCTGAACAGAAATATATGTATGAATATACTAGACCCGATCAGCACCGCCATGCTAAGTTACAGTACATAGATTTTACTATGTAATTTTGTAGGGACAGATGAGAAGCGTTTTTATTGTACAGCAATATCCACAGATAATTTACTTTTCCTAAATACCTTTGTGGATACTGGATGGCTCAGGGGGCTGGTAATGGGACGAGCCACCTCTCACTTCTAAGCCATTGATCTGAATCAATCCCTTGTCGGTAGCGACCCAAAGTCATTATGATCTGATAGCTGTGCGGAGTGATTTATGTTGTTCAATATAGCTCGTAGTAACGGGTTACCTTCTGTTAGCTTATTAAGGGGCTGAATAAAATGTATCACACTGAATTCACCTTTCTCATCTGAATTGAGTTTGAGGAACTTCGGATTGATTTTTGAGCCACGCCATTAATGTTAAAACTTGTAGCTGTAATCTCCATTTGCGTGTAGCCGGCACCTTTCAAAAAGCATCTCCCTAGTTTGGCCTAACACATGGATGAGAATAAGAATTATTGTAGAATTCTGGACAGTTACCACTTCAGAGTGGATGTGGGGGATGCCATTTCTAAATATTCCCCATTCATAGCTGTCAAGCGTCCCTTATTTGGCGGGACAGTCCCTTATCCCAGCGCCATGTCCTGCTGCTGCCCCTTATTGATGATGTCCCTTAAATTTCCCGGGTTTCAAAGGAAGCAGCTCCTCTCCCTCCCTCCCTGCCGGCCAGGGAGGAGGGAGGCTCCAACTGTGTTGCTTCACTGCGTTGCTCACCCAATAAGAAGTCTAAGAACGACCGGGGGTGGAGCTTGCATGTCTTGTGCTGATCAAATCGGCTGCGTTGCCTGGGGGCTCGCCTTTGCTCAGCGCTTCCCCGTGGAGAGGTGACAGTGGTTTTCCCTGCTGCATCCCTTTGCCGGGTTGCTGCGCTGTGGGAACCACCGCTTGAGGCTTCGTTTGGCTGCTGGCTGGGCTTTCTGCCTTTGGCTTGGAGGGGCTCAGAAGTTGAACATACCTGTGCCTGGAAAATCCCTTATTTTGGCTGCTGATCCCTTATTTTTGAGGTTGCTGGTCCCTTATTTTCAAATCTGTAAGTTGACAGCTATGCCCCCATTACAGCAACAACACTCTATGTGGCAATAAAAATGAACATGTTTTATCATATGTGGTAGACTTGTAAAAGGGTAAAAGAGTATTGGGAAATGATATATAATAAATTGGAAAAAAAGAAGAAGTTTAAAGTACCTTTAAAAAAAACAAAACCACAGTCCTTTTTGTTGGGGATAATTCAGACGGAAATTCCCAGGTGTCAAAAAAGACTATTTATGTATGCTACTACTGTGGCTCTTGTTTTGTTAGCCCCCAAATGGAAAACTAGCGAGGCACCAACCAAAGAAGAATGGCAACTTAAACTGATGGAATACGCACAGCTTGGAGATTTAACATATAGAATAAGAGAACAAGAAGAATGTACGTTGAAAGAAGACTGGAAAATGTTTACTGAAAATATAGGTGAAAATAATGTTCATTGGAAAACGCTGGTAGCATTAAGATAAATTCAACAGTGTTGAAAATAAGTTTTGTTGGATGTAACAATGGATTACAGAATTCAATGCTTTTTTCGGGGTGGACGGACGCAAGGGGATGCATACCGCTAAGCATTTTGTGAATCTTTGTACTTCTATCCATTTACTGTATTTATTTTTCCCAATTCGAACTATCAAATGGTGATTATCTTGAGTCAAAATGAGAGTACCCCTAAACATTTTTATTCCCCCCCCCCCAAGAAAAAAAAGCACTGACGGAATGGTTTAGTTCATGTAAAATATGCAGGAATGTATGGTATGCAAAATGAACCACAGACAGAGAAGAAAGGAAGTCATTGATTTAAGGTTGTTTAAATGAATATTTTGAAATGTAAATTAAAATTTTAAACAAAACTTAGATACAAAAAAAGAACACTCAAACCCTAGCACATCAAGGCACAAGGTGCCAGCTTAGCAATCTCCCAGTTATGATAGTTGTTTTTAAAAATTTCTATTGAAAATTTTATTTACAACATAACATAAACCCCCACCCCCATACAGAAATACAGTAAGCATAACATACAACAATATAAACAACCAAATAAAAGACTCCCTTTATCCTGTACCTGCCCTTATATATTTCTTATAAGCTGTTTCCTTTATGAATAATTATTAAGATTTTTCTAATTATGACTTAAATATCCACAAAGTCTCCTGCAGACATTAATCGAAACAAGTCCAGGTATGTATTTTAGGGCACTGTTTTGTGAAGTATTCTCTGCATTTCCCCCATGCTTTTTGAAACTCTTGTCTAGTGTGATCTCTAATTGCCTCTGTTAATCCAGCCAGTTCAATATACTGTAACAGTTTGTCTTGCCATTCCTTTTTAGTTGGCACAGTTTTCTTCTTCCAGTTTTTAGCAGTTAGGATCCTTGCCGCTCCTGTGGCATAGAGGAATCTTTTCTGATCTTCTCTTACTATACCTGTGTCCGTTACCCCTAGTAGAAAAGCTTCTCAGTCACAGTCAGTTTTATTGCACATAGCCAAAGGCTGCCACAATGTACACAGAATTATTTGACAATTAAAAGAAAATATACTGAATTGATAAAAAAGACTTAAAACATTTATATTATTAAAACATTACGTACGCTAAACAGAGCTATAAAAGTACTCCAATGTACAAATAAAAACATTAAACAATAAGATTCATAAGCTAAAATCATCACATGGTCACTAATGTTAAAAATAATATCAATTAATACAGTGTGCAATTTATACTCAGAGTTTGGTGACAAAGATAGAGCATAGCCTGAGGTAGATAAATAGGATCAAATAAATTCATCTCCTTTACAGTTAATGGCTACCTTGGCTATATAATTTGCTCTAATTTTCCTAGCAGCAGTTGCAAAAAGCGCTACATGCCAGGTCTCATACTTATCTGTGTCTGCGAGGAGATATAAAATCTTGTCAAGGGGGTTCTGGCCAGGGGACCAAAAAGCTTCTGTATTTTTCATAAAGTTATACTTCAACATTTTTTTTAGCTCATCATATACTATATTCCAGAAGCTTTTGATTTTTTCACAAGTCCACGATAGTTTTGTTTTGTTTTGTGAACTCAAAGATGTAATCACAGTCTTGGCTATTGGCATCCCTCAGTCTCAAGAGACAACAGAGGAGTTCACCTTTGGGGGTGAAGACAAAATGTTAGAAGGTTGCAGCGCCTGCTATGGCTGTAGAGACTGATATGGAAGAGACATGTTTTGTTGCAGCTGGGTCAGAGGAAGGCATCCAGTTGTGCGGCTGCAGACGCGCCATGGGGCTCCTACTCTTTGCGTTCCATCTAAAGGGGTAAATTTCCAACCACTAACTCGACTACTGATTTCCAGCTCAGTGCCACCTGCATGTCTAGGTAAAGGTAAAGGGACCCCTGACTATTAGGTCCAGTCGTGGCCGACTCTGGGGTTGTGGTGCTCATCTCGCTTTATTGGCCGAGGGAGCCGGCGTACAGCCTCCGGGTCATGTGGACAGCATGACTAAGCCGCTTCTGGCGAACCAGAGCAGCGCACGGAAATGCTGTTTACCTTCCCGCCAGAGCGGTACCTATTTATCTACTTGCATTTTGATGTGCTTTTGAACTGCTAGGTTGGCAGGAGGGACCAAGCAACGGGAGCTCACCCCATCGCGGGGATTCGAACCGCTCACCTACTGATCGGCAACTCCTAGGCTCTGTGGTTTAACGATTTAAAATGGTGTTTTAACGATTTAAAATGGTGTTAGAGGGTTTTTGCAATAGATAAGTGTTATATAACACAGTAGAAAAGGCTTGGAGTAAAAACACTTGGGAGGTGTGGATGGGAAGACAATCTATCAAATGAAGTTGTCATGTAATTATCTAGTTTGAAGCTAATTTGAAATTTTTTTGGAAAAAAAAGTTATATTTGAAACCTCACATACACTGTATATTTCTATAGATTTTTTTATGTCACTTTTAAAATATATGATTTCCCCCAAGGAATCATGGGGACTGTAGTTCATTAAGGGAATTATTAGGAGAATACTATCCACCTCACGTAGGGACGCGGGTGGCTCTGTGGGTAAAAGCCTCAGCGCCTAGGGCTTGCCGATCGAAAGGTCGGCGGTTCGAATCCCCGTGGCGGGGTGCGCTCCCGTTGTTCGGTCCCAGCGCCTGCCAACCTAGCAGTTCGAAAGCACTCCCGGGTGCAAGTAGATAAATAGGGACCGCTTACTAGCGGGAAGGTAAACGGCGTTTCCGTGTGCGGCTCTGGCTCGCCAGAGCAGCGATGTCACTCTGGCCACGTGACCCGGAAGTGTCTCCGGACAGCGCTGGCCCCCGGCCTCTTGAGTGAGATGGGCGCACAACCCTAGAGTCTGTCAAGACTGGCCCGTACGGGCAGGGGTACCTTTACCTTTATCCACCTCACAGACTACAATTCCCAGAGTTTCCTCAGAAAGAGGGATTGATTGTTAAACCAGTTTGGGTCTCAAGCAAAAGGCACATTAATAAAAGGATATAACATTAAACCTTGATCATGCAGATGTTCTTGAAGAGCTTTCTGGGTTAGAAAGCTCACCTTGCCAGTTTCAGCCCCGCAAAGTGAGTTTGTTTTTGGTTGTTGCCGTTTAAAAAAGCAGTCTTAAAAACCAGAAACTTAACTTTTAAGGACAGGGCTGAATGCTCTATTTCCTGCAGCACACTTGAAAGTTGATTTTTATCTGAAGAGCCACATGATTTAGCTATGGATTATCTTTTATCTCTATGGGCAAAACAGCTGGGTGTGCAGCCACTGAGGTTCAATATCTGTCTTCTTAAAACTTCAGCTCTAAAACACAAACACGATGGTAATCATGTGCTTTGACATCAAAGCAAATTAACAATTGGGAGCACAGAATTACTCATTGTTCATGCTCCCCTCTTTAAATTACTAGTTAGCAACCCACTGCCTCGGATTGGGGAGGGCAGCTTGCAATGAGAGGAGGCCTTGGCAAATATAGGGTCAGCAATGCACTTTACAACCAGACCCTATTCCTGTTTACTCACTAACAAATCTGATGGATATATATATAGCTCTTATTTCTTAGTAGTATCCTAGGCACAGTTACATGGGATGTGGGTGGCGCTGTGGTCTAAACCACAGAACCTTGGGCTTGCCAATCAGAAGGTCAGTGGTTCGAATCCCCGCAACGGGGTGAGCTCCCATTGCTCGGTCCAAGCTCCTGCCCACCTAGCAGTTTGAAAGCACATCAAAGTGCAAGTAGATAAATAGGTACCGCTGTGACGGGAAGGTAAACGGCGTTTCCATGTGCTGCTCTGGTTCACAAGTTCAAGTTTACAAGAAAGGAGATTCCGACTCAACAACAGGAGGAACTTTCTGACAAGAGCTGTTTGACAGTGGAACGGACTTCCAATCCTTTCTTGGAGGTTTTTAAGGAGAAGTCTGTCCTGGATGCTTGAGCTGAGATCCCTGCTGAAATATACTCAGAGTCGCAAAGTGATTTCATGCTCTTTATTCAGCTCATAGTGGTGAGGAGGAATGAATGAAAGTCCCCTCAAAGTATCTGCTTTATATACATTATTTACACAGTGGGCTGCACATGATTGGCTAATTCCGGAATTCTACTGTAAGCCAATCAGGTTGTGGATTCACTTCTATCTGGAGCATGATTGGGTGGTTCCTGCCAACCAATCATACTGCTGCATTGTTCTAGGACCAATCAGACTGCTGCATTCTGAATCCTATTGTTCTAGGACCAATCAGACTGCTGCAGTTTGGATCCTATTCAACTCAGTACATAACACCTGCCTTGTGGGGTGTGTGTGTGGACTAGATGACCCTTGAAGTCCCTTCTGACTCGACAATTCAATGACTCTATGATAATGCAACAGGTAAAAGCAGCATTTGAAATCAGAACAGAAGCACTAGCATTATAACCAGGAAAAACATAGTATGAATGCAACCATAGTCTCCTCTGCTATGATGAGATGTATTGTATTTCCATTTAAATTACAGCAAATTATTATTTCTTTTTAAAAATCATTTTTATTGATTTTCCAATAAAAACAGCCAACCAACACATCCACGTCATAATCCAATTAAAAACAATAAACTAAAATAAAAAAAGACCAAATTGCAGTCCAAATGGTTAATTATTAATTTTTCTGGGCTCCCTGTAGTCTGGACCTCTGAAGAATATCTCCAAATCTTCGTTCCTGCCTCTTCTCATTGTTTTCATATTTTCCACATTCTGATCCTAACACTTGAAAGTTCTCCGTCCCTGGCTATGCGATTCTCAATCATGTCAAAAATCATATATCCTTTCATCCATCGAATTCAGCTTTCTTTGTAAATATATATTTTTCCAGGCTATTGTCCAAATTTCTCGTTTGAAGTTTAACGACGCAGCAACTCCCAACCAAATTATTATTTCTCAATTTGCACTTATACAGATAACTTTGCTTAGGCAGATGTTCTGCAAACCTTCGTCTATTATTGCCAATGCCTGCGTCGGATCCTGTGTTCCATCAGCATAGCCAATGATGGTGGGTAATGGGCAGTGGCGTAGCGTGGGGGGTACAGGGGGGGGCCGCACCGGGCGCAACATCTGGGGGTTAGGGTTAGGGAGCGCAAATCCACGGGTTAGGGGGTGCAAATTACTTGCCTTGCCCCGGGTGCTGACAACCCACGCTACGCCACTGGTAATGGGAGTTGTATCCCAATAATATCTGGAAAGCCTTGGGGTCCCCACCTCTGCCATAAGGGGTGGATTTGGCCCTGTGACTGACAGTTGCTGATCTTCACTTGATTTGCTTCTGTAAAGCATTTGAGCTTGGAGAGTCTCATCTAAATATGCTTCTGGGTGGCACAGCTTTGGGAGGGAAGACTTTGATTTATTCTGGTCTTTTTGTTTCAGTCCTAGTGTGGGTTATGGTATGACTAGGTCTAAATCCCTCCTCTATCTATAGAATCAGAAGGGATCATTGCTATCAGTTATGCCCGACTGAAGACTCTGCATTTTCTTCTATGATGTATGTGTCACTTTTCATTAATTCTGAGAGGCCTGCTCCTTTAGAAACCAGAGTAAACAGAGCGGTGTGTTGGATTAGATCTTGGCTCTGAATAAATTTATTTTCCAGTGAGTGTTAAAAAAAGAAAAAGGAAAGGAAAAAAGAGCAAGGCCAAAACCCCTCGGAGCAGAAAATGTCACAGTGATTGCTAATACATTACTGCACAGAGAAATGCCTAATAAAGCCCCTATTAGGATGTCATACCTGCTTACTGCTGAATTCTCCAGAAAGTTTATTTGATATGTCTAAGCCAATTATCAAAGTCGTGGTGATAAGAAGCAGCTCAGTGGGCCCAAATATGTCAGATTAGAATGACTAAATTGTGGGAATTCATGGGCCTCTGCTTTGAATAATTAACTTGACTCTTTGTAAATGCATACACTCTGCAAAGTAATTTTCCCTTTACACGAGGCATTTTGCCCTTGCGTTGCCTTTGAAAAGTAAACTGCCAGAGAGGGCATTTGCTTTTTTTTTTTTACATTCTCCTTGTTTCTCCATCTTGGTACCCTGCCCCTTCCTTGTAGCTAGCCCTTGCTCTGGCAGATGGGATATGAAGAAATCAGCTGCTGTGGGAAAGGAATGCTATACGACTTTTTCCTCTCACCTGTGGAACAGGGGCTACGTTCAAAGAACCAAGACTTAACTTCCAGCAAGAGATGTGCAATGCACACTTTGCAAAGTATGCAGCCAGGGCTGTGTGTACCCTGCAATAATCACATTGTTATGGCCAGTCATTCCTGGCTGCACTTTCCCTTCGTGAAAATCCCTGTCAGGGAGTTTTCTTAGATGGCTGACTGATGTTTTCTTAGTAGAAAAGGCTGCGGGAAAACAATACACCATTGCTTCTCCTCGGCTAGGATAGTTTAAAGGTAACAAAGGATGTTTTAAGTCCAGTCAAATTCGACTATGAGGTGAGGTGCTCATTTTGGTGTTCAGGCCGAGGGAGCCGGTGTTTGTCTGCAGACAGCTTTTCTGGGTCATGTAGCCAGCATGATGAAGCTGCTACAGGTGCATGGAGGACCGTGACGAGTGCCAGAGCGTATGGAAACACCATTTACCTTCCCGCCACACTGGTACCTATTTTTCTACTTGCACTGGTGTGCTTTTGAACTGCTGGGCTGGCAGAAGCTGGGGCAGAGCAACGGGAGCTCACCCTGTCGTGTGGATTTGAACTGCCGACTTTCTGATCGGCAAGCCCAAGAGGCTCAGTGGTTTAGACCACAGCGCCACCCGCGTCTCAAGTTTAAGAGAGAGAGAGAGATATTCACTGTTTTTACACAGAGAGCTTAAATTATATCTCTGCTGAAAAAGAAGGATTTTGTGTTTAATTGCCTCTTCCAGCTTCTCCAGGACAGCTGCCTAGGCTTCAAAGAAACATACCTATTCCCTGAGAGCCAGGAGCTCATTGTCCTGAGCACACACACATGACTTGTGTCACAATGTGACGTTCTGTACAGTGCATTTGGATATCCCCAACCTACAGGATTTTTACCTGCATACTTGTTATTGTTTACTGAGTCATTCCCCCGCAAGTGTCCCGGAAAAACTGGGATATCCCATTCTTGCCCTGGGATGCGAGTGGAAGTCATGCGCTGGCAGCGCGGTAGCAGCGGGAGGGGCCATTATCGAAAGCGTGCCTCATGTTACGGGCGGTTTCGTGTTACAAATGGACCTCTGAAACGGATTAAGTTCGTAACCGGAGGTAGCACTGTAGGTGATATACCAAATATTTATAGGTTATAGCATCACCTCTGAGAATGCCAGAGGTGGAGTGCACTCTGCGTGGGGCTAGCGCTGGTCCTAAAGGGTCTTCACTGGCTCCCAGTATGTTTTTGAGCACAATTCAAAGTGTTGGTGCTGACCTTGACAGCCCTAAACGGCCTCATCCCTGAAGGAACATCTCTACCCCCATCATTCAGCCTGGATACTGAGGCCCAGCTCTGAGGGCCTTTTGGCGGTTCCCTCACTGTGAGAATTGAGGTTACAGGGAATCAGGCAGAGGGCCTTTTCGGTGGTGGCACCCCACCCTCCAGTGGAACGCTCTCCCACCAGATGTCAAGGACTATATAACCTTTAGAAGACATCTGAAGGTAGCAGTTAATGTTGCATTATGTTTTTATATATGCTGGAAGCTGCCCAGAGTGGCTGAGGCAAACCAGTCAGATGGGCAGGGTATTATTATTATTGCTATTATTATTAGAAAATAACTGAATTAATTTCTCAAGAAGTAACTTCTGGTGGTGGTGGTTGATGGTAAGGGAACCTGAACCCTCCCTCAATTAGATAACATTTTTTTTGCATTCAGGTCTCCATTCATTTCCACGCTTCTGTTTGTGTAGTATTCTAGGATCATTTCCATGGAAACAGTGTCCTTTGTTTCTTCACTGTTTTTATGCTTTGGTTGTATCTCTCTCTCACTTGAAGCTCTAAGGCAGCATCATAATTTCCACAGAAACTAATTGTTGTGTCATAAACAGCAGATTATGTGTGCAGGTGGAGGCTACGCAGCCCCACCCCCATTAAAATCTTTTTAAAAATAACAATCTTGTATCCTAGCAATGAAAAAAAAATGACAGGGAATGAAGAATACAGAAGGGAATTGGTTAAATTAATAAAACACAGGCAAACTTTTTATTTAAAAAACCAGACGGCTTCTGATATGGATGCCATGGTTTTGTACGTTTTTGTACACGGCTTGGCTCCCAGGCTCACTGAGAAGAAGAGGCATTAGCCTTAGTAGGCATGTGCAAGAATAGGAGACAATATTTAGCATGTCTTGTAACAAGAAAACTGCAGGCCATGCTTGAGGAGATACTGCTTATGCTGATGCACGGAAGAAGTCCCAGTAGTAAAATTCCGAGATTGGAATGTTTTATAAATAATAAAATTCAAAGATGGGCTCAGTCCGTTTGGACCAAGATCTGCAAATGATGTGTATCTTTGTAATTTTATTTTGCACTTATATATGTGCAAGGCTCAGCGCTTTTACAGCCCGGAAGCGAAAGGCTGGGCTTCGCAGTACTGCTGACTGGAAAGTAATTAAGTTTTATAAATACCTCTTGAGTGGCTGTAAGATTTTTACATATATGCTAAGTATATTTTTGAAAGCTGAAAAATCAGGGGTTGGAAGAGATAGCCATAACTTTTCTATAACAAGAGGAATAAGTATTTAAAAATGCTGGCACCAGACCTTTATACTAATTATCTCATTCTTTTAATATGTTTTGATTTCTTTCGATTAAGAATATGGTCCTTCGTGGCAGCATGAAGAACTACAGAGACACTGGGTTATTCCTTACCTAGAAGCTCTCCATCTTCTTTTAGATGGAGGTGGGACAGACCGCGACAGGGTTGCCAACCTTTGCTTGGGCAAAATGAAGTACAGGTCAGGCAATATAGGGCACAATTCGGGGGGGATTGGGGGACTAAAAATTACTTTACCTGGTGCAGAAATGGCTTCAAGGCAATCCATTGCAATGGCACATGGGGCTTACAGTTCTTTATTCAATAAAAACAACAACAAAAGCACTATACAAAAGAAAAATATTGTGTATTACATGTATGGCTGGGTTTTGAATAGCATCCCTTTCACAAACATTGTAGTTGTTTGTGACCGCCTTGCATGTGTGAATTTGGACTTTGACATGCTTTGAGAGATTACAGAGCCAGTGTGGTGTAGTGGTTAAGAGCGGTAGACTCGTAATCTGGTGAACCGAGTTCGCGTCCGCGCTCCTCCACATGCAGCTGCTGGGTGACCTTGGGCCAGTCACACTTCTCTGAAGTCTCTCAGTCTCACTCACCTCACCTGTTTGTTGTGGGGAGGAAGGGAAAGGAGAATGTTAGCCGCTTTGAGACTCCTTCGGGTAGCTGGGAAGAATGGCAGATGAAGCTGATGGACTATATGGAAATAACGGAAATGACTGGCAGAATCCGAGACCAGGGAGAAGAGTCGATGGAAGAAGATTGGAAAAAATTTAAAGTATATTTACAGAAATACTGCAAAATTAATGAATGTTAGAAGAATACTGGAATGAAGTTATATGGTTTTAGCAGAAATGTTATAAAGATTTAAGCAAAAACTGATTGTTAATGGGTTAAAGTGGAAAATTTAAAGTTAGATTGTGTTAAGATAAATTATAGAACAAAAAAATTGAGAAAGAGGGAAAGGATTTGCTGAATTAGCTAATTTGAACTAGAATACAAAAACGGGAGGTGTGAGGAAGTTGAAGAAACAAGTAAATGAAAGATAAAGATATAGAAATTGGATGTGTTTTTAAATGTTTTTGTTTTTTCTTGTTGTCTTGATGTATTGTTTTTTCTTTCTATTTTTGATGTATTGTTTGTTAATTTTTTATTGTTTTTTCCCCCTCTCATACTTTTTTCTGTAACTATAAAACTTCTAATAAATATTATAATATATATATATATATAAAGAGACTCCTTCGGGTAGTGATAAAGCGGGATATCAAATCCAAACTTTTCTTCTACAGCAGCTTCTGGTACCCTTCAGTACTTCTCTTACTTTGACCCTGAAGTGAAAAATACATTTTCACTTCGCCAGAGTGGTTGGGGTTTTTTTGGTCACAATAGTCACTGGTACAGAGTACTGAAACCTCTTCCCTTTCCTGCCCACGACAGGCATTTTGTGCTGGTACCCATGGCACTTTGATAAAAGTGTTCTGCCACCTCATTGTTTACCCACTGCTCCCCCAAAAGCACCGGGCTTCTTAATAAAGTTGGTGCGATCTAGTGGCGAGGACTACACAGGCTTGGGCAATTGCATTGTCTAGATAACATGCATGTTTTGAATCTTAAATGCATATTGCATTCAAAAACCAAAAACAAACGTCCTATTAATATTTTGGAATAGATCTGCTTCTTATGACTTGAATGCTCTTGTTCATTTCTGAATGAGTTGAAATGATGGACATTTTATGACACCTTGATTCCAGTTTGTTGCAATCTCTAGAGGACAAATAAAAATGATCTTGAGGATGCATTCTGTTGGATCCTAGGTAGAGTTGCCAGCTAGCCATTCCTAGTTAGAGTAATCGTTTGTTAATATGTGCTATTACAAAACTTAAAATAACAGTCGCGTGAGGTGTTTCTGTGGCAAATGTATTTTCTGTCAGAGTTTGTGAAGCCTTTTTCCAACTGCATTGAAATACTAAGCTTTTTGAAGTAAATAACCTCAACATATCATTTATTAAATTTTTACTGCAAAATTACCCTGACTTTTCACATGACAGGCAAACAAACAAACAAAAACACCACATTACCCAGAGACTGGGATTTCAAGACACTGTTTTGTTTAAGTGGGAACTGTTTTCTTATTGTATCCATTGTCTATGTTCTGGTTAGAGATCCTATTAATGATTGCCGCAGATAACCGAGGTTGAGAAAACGATTCTTCCAAATCATTAGTCTATTTCTTGAGGTGCCTTATTGAAGGCAGAACATTTTAACTGCAAAAAATTGATTTAGTGGTATATCCTTTTAGAGCCTTTCAGATTGCTAATTAGCACAGGTTATATGCCTTAAGTGTAGCCACTGGTCGAGAAGTAAATGAGTGGAGAGGTAACTCATCAATAGAAAACACCATTGGCATCACTAGCTGTGTAGCACTGTGAATCTTTCTTTTAAAAGAATACATCTATGTTTGCATCTTTAGTAAAGGTAAAGGGACCCCTGACTATTAGGTCCAGTTGTGGCCGACTCTCGGGTTGCGGTGCTCATCTCGCTTTATTGTCCGAGGGAGCCAGCGTACAGCTTCTGGGTCATGTGGCCAGCATGACTAAGCCGCTTCTGGCGAACCAGAGCAGCACATGGAAACGCCGTTTACCTTTCCGCCGGAGTGGTACCTATTTATCTACTTGCACTTTGATGTGCTTTTGAACTGCTAGGTTGGCAGGAGCAGGGACCGAGCAACGGGAGCTCACCCGGTGGTGGGGATTCGAACCGCCAACCTTCTGATCGGCAAGCCCTAGGATCAGTGGTTTGCACCACAGCGCCACCCGCGTCCCTCGTTTGCATCTTCACCTTGCCCTATTTCACAGGAGCAGGTTAAAATTAGTGAAATGGAAAACATTGAAAACCTTCCCTATACAGGGCTGTCTTCAGCTGTCTTCTAAAGGTTGCATAGTTACTTATCTCCTTGAGATGGGTGGGGTTGCATAACTCCATACCTTCCAACATTTCTCCTATGGAAATAGGGACGTCCAAAGGAAAAGCAGGACATTCCAGGATCAAATCAGAAACCAGGACGGCTTCTGCAAACCTGGGACCGTCCCTGGGACACTTGGAGGGTCTGCCTTTTCCATCTGTGGAGGAGCACGGCTCACAGCAATGTCTTCCTCTCCTGCAACTTTTGACTTCATCTGCTAGCTACCCCAGGGCTTATTAAGTAAGCTGTCAATGTATCAACCCCGTGTGATTTGCAGATATGCCAGACGAGAGTGAAAGGCTCTCCAGGCTTAATGCGCTTAAGATAAGGGGGAAGCTCCTTCTGAAAGAAGTGGAAAGATCCTGCAGCTCTCAATAAGCCCGTCCAAATTGTCTGCCGGGCACTGGAGGATGAAATTGAGTTTAGCACGACAACATGTACTGCCAAGTGCAGGCCAGCGAGTAAATATTTAAAGGATGTAGCTTACGCTTCTTGGGCTGCTCTACCTGAATTTTCTTTAGATGACAGGAAGTAGCCGAGTGCACTGCGGAGCAAGATTAGGCCTTCGGAATGAGGTTGTTGAGATTAAATGCTCATTTCCCAAGTAAGCCTCCATTATGGCTAAATGGTTGTGGACATATCTCGTGGAAGGAGAGAGAGGGGAAAAGTTCTGCTTGGCTGCATGATTAAGCATTCAGAGGACTATATAATTGGTAATATACATTTTATATTCCCATGTAAATAAAATTCTTTATTTAAGCAGCGCCATGTAGAATACTTAAAACCTTGTCAGCTAATAACTCACAAGAGACAGGAAGACATAAAAAGTCTAAGCACAAGGGCAAGCATCCCTCTCCCAACCTCCAGGGATGATTGATCACTGAAAGTTGTGGTTTTGCCACATAAATGTAATTTATGAAATGCAAACATGCAGATCCAGTAAATAGAATATCCGTGTCTGGGGTGGGGAGAAATCGCCACAAGTCTTCTGCCATCTGTTTTTCTTTATATCTGTGGTTCTGATGTTGGTTGGAGTGCCCTGTGGAAGTGCATAGAACATTTTCTTTTAGTAGGCCTTGGCTGGCTGAGGAAGTACAGTTCCTACTTTGCTCTCCCGTAAACGTTCAGCCCGGACACTGAGGGTCTAGTTGCCACACACACCCAAATAGGAATGGATGGTGGCTTCTCTGTGGTGGCACCTACCCTGAGGAACGCCCTTCCATCAGATATCAGGGAAATAAGCAATTACTGTAAATTCCGGCGTATGACGACTTTTTAACCCCGGAAAATCCTCTAAAAAGTCGGGGGTCGTCTTATATGCCGGGTATGGGTTCGCTGGGCAGTGGCAGTGGGCAGCGGGCTCCGCTCCACGCCAGGAGGAAGTTGCCCAGCGAAGCAGGCTTAGCATCCCTGGGCAGCTTCCTCCCGGCCTGGAGCCCGCTGCCCACTGCTGCTGCCCAGCGGGGGTCGTCTTATATGCCCAGTCACCTAATATGCCGGAATCTACGGTATCTGACTTTTAGAAGACATCTGAAGACGTTTAGAAGACATCTGAAGATAGGGAAACTTTTAATGTTTCATGTTTTATCATGTTTCTAATATTCTGTTGGGAGCCACCCAGAGCAGCTGGGGAAACCCAGCCAGATGGGCGGGGGTATAAATAATTTATTTAGGGCATTTTGCTGGCACCAGATACAAAGGCTATCTGCTTGCATTTCACAGGCTACCATTATTATTATTATTATTATTATTATTATTCGTTAAAAATGTGCTTATTTGCTCAAAAGTGCCTCCTCCTTCAGCTAACCTTATTAATTTATGTAGCAATCCCGCAAGTACAGTGGTACCTCGGGTTAAGAACTTAATTCGTTCTGGAGGTCCGTTCTTAACCTGAAACTGTTCTTTACCCGAGGTACTATTTTGGCTAATGGGGCCTCCTGCTGCTGCCACCATGCGATTTCTGTTCTCATCCTGAAGCAAAGTTCTTAACCTGAGGTACTATTTCTGGGTTAGCGGAGTCTGTAACCTGAAGCGTCTGTAACCTGAAGTGTCTGTAACCCAAGGTACCACTGTATAGCTAATTAACTGTGGTCTGCTTGGGGGAAAATGACGCAGGACTCCTCTGCTTTCGTAAAGATAAAGTGCTTTATATGTGTTATAACACTGTGACACCAAAGGGCGCTGTGGAGTCCCGTTTTTCGCCAACGGGATTTCCCGGCATGAAGTTTACAACGCGTTTAACTAAATTTGATGAGTCTATATCCAGCCCCATCTTGCCCCACTCCTTCCACTGTTTTGCGCTCCAGGAAAGATGTGCTTGAAGGATCAATGTGTCTCAGGCACAGAAAGGACACGAAGCACAATTACACAGGGTAGGCTGGGAAATCAGTGTTACAGCACATGCCGAAACTTTTCATAGGACCCAACTAAGGAAAGGAGAAATAGTAGATTTCCAGTTTTTCCTACTCTGTAGAGTGGGAGGTGGGGGTGGCAAAGCAAGAGAAGGGGGGTGGGGAAACCCAGACTATTTTATTTCACCATTAAAAAATGAACAGGGGGAAAAAAGAGTTAGAGGCCCAAGGCTTGGATTTGACATAAAAGATTCAAGGTTATCTTAATTATGATCTTTTATCTTTAATTTCTAAGAACAAATGCTCACAGAAAAGAAAGTGACAACTTTTATCTAACCATTCCCAGAATATGGGAGTCAATGGCTACATCTAAATTAATTATTCTATGGAGATGGTGTGTGGATTGAGGCCACCAGCTTGTTCAGTGGTGACTCAAGCGGTGAAGCCACTAAGTGGTAAGCTTTCTCCATATTTCATGGCCGTTTGTGACAACTCTTTAGGATGGGGGTAGAGAAACATGGACAGATGTTGACGACCTTTGACTGTGACTCCCATTATCCCTGGCAGGAAAGCACTGCTGGAGCCATGTGCGTTGCCCAGAGAGCCTCTCTGCAAGGATAGGAGGAGCGAGGCGACACAGCGGTGCTCCTGGCTTTGCGTTTTTCTGCCTTATCTCTGCTCCCAGGTTGGGGCTAGTTTGCAAGGAGAGACTCCCTTGATTAGATGCTGGCTGGTGAAGGGACTGATGGCTGCACAATCCATTGGGTGGTACAACACTTGCCCCGCCCTGGGCACCGGCAACCCACGCTACTCCCCTGGTCTTATCACTCATTCACAGGGGTGTGTGGGTCTCGCTCTGCGCTATTGAAAATTAATGGTGGCAAGAAGATGCAAGTGACAGGAAGGCTTCTTCTGGAGCTTCTTAGAAGGTGGGTATTTTTTTTATAAAAAATGGACAGAGGCAGGCAGCAGTGGAGAATGGGATCCATAGAACTGCAGATTCTAAAGGAAGCTAAAGAGACTCATGATGCACTCAACGTCATGATCCAGCTGGATTGGTTTCGGGGAGTCCACTTTGGAGTCCGAGTTCTGTGGGTTCCTTATTCGAAGTCACCTCTGGCTCTTGACAGATGCCTGTTTTCTTATGCACAGGGTATCCTGTCCTTCATTCTCATTGAACCTGGGTGCAGGGACTTGTGGGAACTGTCTCCACTTGCCCCAGGTCACCATGACAAAAATAATAATCGCAAATGAATGGATGGGCCTCTGTAGATAATCTGGTCCAAGGAGCACATGTCAAGGGCGGTGAAGTCAGCACAGTTTTCTTCAGGGGGAAAAAGAAACCTTTCTGATAGGAGAGACATGCATAAAACAGAAGGCAAAGAGGCAAGAATGTATATCAATCTCCAAGGTGGTGAATGCTGGTAACAGCAGGATATAAAAGTTGCACAGCAGCAGATCTGTCTTGCTGCATTTCCCTCTGCTGTTCTGCTGTATGTATGTCCTCCAGAAATATAAAACTGTGCAGTGAAAACTATTGTAGGGTGGGTGAGGCAGGAGGGATAGGTTTTGCATCTAATGCAGGCACAAATAAGAATCTAGAGTCTAAAGTTAAAATATTGATGTAGACAGTTGAATATCTACATTTTATTTCAGTCTGTGACTTGGCTAGTCAAGACAGTGGAATCTTTACCGGGGCAACAGTAATAAATCAATAATTGTTATCAGTGGTGTGCGGTGAAATTTTTCGTAGGGAAACAGTTAGGGCCAGAGGGGAGGTGTCACAACTTCCTGACATTGTGAGCATGAACATCTCACCTCCCCTCCTAAGCTGGGCAGAAGCTTCCTGGGCTTTGGGAAGGTGGCGCCAAGGGAACATTTAGGGGACTAGACTAGCCTCCTAGTCAAATGAGCACATGCTGCTGATTTTTATCCATTGTATGTTCTCCATGCCATTAGTAAAAGGCATCCTCACTGCAGCATCTTCACTGGTACAAAGACTGGAGAAGGCATCTCTGGAAGTACAGAGGTATTAGCAGGATTGCGGGAACCAGGGCTGGCCAAGACACTAAAGGTAAAGGGACCCCTGACCATTAGGTCCAGTCGTGGCTGACTCTGCGGTTGCGGCGCTCATTTCACTCTATAGGCCGAGGGAGCTGGCATATGTCCGCAGACAGCTTCTGGGTCATGTGGCCAGCATGACTAAGCCGCTTCTGGTGAACCAGAGCAGCACACAGAAACGCCGTTTACCTTCCCTCTGGAACGGTACCTATTTATCTACTTTCGCTAGATAGTAGGTGAACTGCTAGGTGGGCAGGAGCAGGGACTGATCAACGGGAGCTCACCCCGTCATGGGGATTCAAACCACTGACTTTCTGATTGGCAAGTCCTAGGCTCTGTGGTTTAACCCACAGCGCTACCCGTGTCCCGGCCAAGACACTACACCACTTCAAATGGGTCTTCCAGAGCCTTAAAGCTCCCTTCTTCTTCTTCTTCTTCTTCTTCTTCTTCTTCTTCTTCTTCTTCTTCTTCTTCTTCTTCTATCACTCATAGCCGAGTAATATTGTCTTCCATGAACACGGTTTTAACAATGAGTCCATAAGTGACTGTGGGGGCCAATTCTGGATCCATACACCCTCCCACAGTGGAGACATAGGTCTAAACCACAGACCCCAGGGCTTGCTGATCAGAAGGTCAGTGGTTCGAATTCCTGCGATGGGGTGAGCTCCCGTTGTTTGGCCCCTGCTCCTGCCCACCTAGCAGTTTGAAAACACGTCAAAGTGCAAGTAGATAAATAGAATAGACCACAGCGCCACTCGCGTTTCACTACATGATGGCAAATCTGCCCATTTTGGTTTCACCCTCTTCCTCATTTTTCCAGTCTTAAAAGTTCACGTCTTCACATTTCCACATCAGGTTGTGATTGTTTTTTTGAAGTCCTCATGAAAACTCAACAACATTTTAGTGTGAATTTTTCCTAATATAGATGTTTGTGTGCACGCAGTGGCGCCCTCCCTGTGGAACGCCCTCCCTTCAGATGTCAAGGAGATAAAGAACTACACAACATTTAGAAGACATCTGAAGGCAACCCCGTATGGGGAAGTTTTTAATGTTTGATGTTTTACTATGTTTTTATATATGCTGTAAGCCTCCCAGAGTAGCTGGGGAAACCCAGCCAGATGGGCAGGGTATAAATTATTATTATTATTATTTCATTGCAAAGCCATTTCTCCTCATAACATTTTCACTCACATTTTTGTTCACTCATGTGCATTTCTGTGCATGTTCTGCCTCACTATATGCATTTTTATACAATTACCTAGCTGGAGAACTGCACTGAAAAATTCAGAGAACTGTAAATTTTTAAGGATTCCTGTGTTTCAATTTTCATCTTGTTTGGGACACTGCAAATTAGGTAACTTCACCTTTGAATCCAAACCAAATTCAATTTCTTCCCCTGTCCCTAGGTTTCACCTGTCATACCAGCAACAGCAGCAGATACGTTCTGTGCTTATGATATTTTCTTTTCTTCCAAATTATGCTGTTTTAAAAATGTGCACTTTTAATATTTGCCTTCCTTTAGCAATGTTTTCTTTTGAAATGTTTGGGATAAATTTTTTCTTTGTTAACTTTGCTGTGTTAAATGTGCATTCCGTAGTCGACCTCCTTTGCAATGTTTTACACTGAAATCTTTAACATTTTACTTTCCTGTTAATCATACAACTTTGAATGTGCTGTATACTTTATATTTGACTTTCTTCTGCAATGTTTACTTCTGGATTGTTTTATTTGATGCTTTAAAATAAGTTGTAAACCACTTTGGGATATTTTTCTTAAAAATATAAGACAGCATAAAAATTAAATAAATAAATAGGCCATAGATTTTTTAAATTAGTGAAAGGTTTGGGAGAAGAGGAATGCTGCTCCTTCTCTCAGGAAAAAGACACAGTCATACCTTGGGTTACAGTCGCTTCAGGTTGCGTTTTTTTGGATTGCGGACTGCCGAAACCTGGAAGTACCAGAACGGGTTACTTCTGGGTTTCGGCGGTTGCGCATGCGCAGAAGCACTAAATCGCAATTTGCACATGCACAGAAGCACCAAATCGCAACCCGCGTGTGCGTAGACGCGCAGACACAGGTTGTGAATGCTGCGGGTTGCGAACGTGCATCCCGCACAGATCACGTTCGCAACCTGAGCGTCCACTGTACACCTAAATTCCTAGAATAAGCTGCAACACTGACTTTGGAGGGTGGGGTGTTGATAAATCTCCCATCTGGATGATCCCTGAGAATCTGGAGGGGAGAGACTTCCTGCTGTCCATCAGGCAAGACCTTTTCCCACCACCTGCCTTTCCCAGACTATGACTTTAAGAACACCAGAAGCAGCTGGGAGGAGAGGAGTTCAGGAATATTTTTAAAAACATAATTCTATAAGTTGTGCATCTCTGCTTCTCAATTTGCATTGTGTTATTTTATTAACTGCAGCTTGCCTTTGTTCTTATTGATTATTTTTTATTGTGCTTGTTAAGAGTGGATTTCTGTTTAGTTTCTGTTTGCTGATATTTAATATCATTCTGTAGTGTTCTAATGGATGATTGGATATTACTTGATTTGATACCAGTTGCTTATTTTAAAGTTACGTTTTTATTATCACATTTTTTAATTGGATTAGATTGTTATAAGGTGCGCATTCTTTGGTGTTTCTTCAGCTTGTAAACTGCCTTGGGTATAGTAAAATAGAAAGGCGGTGTACAAATTAAAAGTGAAAAGAAATCTCTTCTCTCCTATTTCTTTTTCCCACACCATATGCTGTTTGTGTTGTGTTTTCTCCTTCTGAACCCAAAGGTCACCAGCTTCAGCTTCTGTCCTGAGACAGTGCTGCATTGCAGCAAGCTGTTCAGTGTTCTTACCTGTTAAGCATGCTGTCCTTCAAAGGAGATGTCAATCTGAGCTTTCTGTTCCCTACCCTTATTACTCAGATCACTATTTGAATATAGATAGATAGATGATAGATGATAGATGATAGATGATAGATAGATAGATAGATAGATAGATAGATAGATAGATAGATAATTTATTACAGTCAGAGACCAGCTTATAAAACACACTTGGGGGTACAATCCCAGAAGGAAAGCAAACATTTAAAACAATGCACAACAAGGAATTTAAAATTTATAAATGCAATGAGCGTATAGACACTTAAAACTTTAAGATAAGCTACCACAGAGAGATGACCCAGAGTCGCCCATGGAACCGAGTTTGGGGATTTTCTTAATGAACTAGTTTGGGCCGGGGGATGGTCTGCGCCTACAGATCTGTACACAGAATCTGGCGACCATCCGGGTCGTCTTATGATCTTTGCCTAACAGCAAAAGGTCAATTTTTTGCTTTTCTGGGAGGTCAGCAAGCCTCACCAGCAGGGGATCAATGGTCTCACTACGTGCCTCTTCATAGATATAGATAGATAGATAGATGATAGATAGATGAGAGATCTGGGCAAGATCCTTTAAACATCACAGTAATTCCCTTTAATCGGGTTCTCCTTACACGAGCATATTTTCCTTGACAATATACTGAGGTAACATAGCAGGCTTCAGCTCTGCACTTTCAGAGAAAACATTCCTCTGAGTATCAGCTGCTTGGGGTCACAAGAGGGGAGAGTGATGTTGTACTCCAGTCCTGCTTGTAGGCATCTCACATGCATCTGGTTGGCCACTGTGGGAACATTATGTTGGACCAGATCAAACTTGAGTCTCCAGCTGTTTTTGAACTACATTCCCCATCATCCTCGACTGCTGGTCTTGCTAGCTAGGGACAATAATAATAATAATAATAATAATAATAATAATAATAATTTTTATTTATACCCCGCCCTCTCCAGTCAGAGCCGGGCTCAGGGCGGCTAACACCAATAAAATCACAGTAAAAACATAATAGGGGGAAAAGGGGGGGGGGAGCCCAATTTAAAATACAGGTTAAAATGCAATTTAAAATGCAGCCTCATTTTAAAGTAGCTGATAAATCAAGACCATAAGGGGAGGGAAACATAAGGGTCAGACCGAGTCCAAACCAAAGGCCAGGCGGAACAGCTCTGTCCCGCAGGACCCTAGTCTCTTGTGACGGAGCGTTCCACCATGTCGGGGAATAGTGCTGAAAAGGCCCTGGCCCTAGTTGAAACGAATCTGAACTCCTTGAGGCTCGGGACCTCCAAAGTGTTGTTATTTGTGGGCCTTAACGTCCTCCGTGGGGCATACCAGGAGAGGCGGTCCCATAGGTATGTGGGTCCCAGGCTGCATAGGGCTTTAAAGGTCAAAACCAGCACCTTAATCCTGACCCTCTACTCCACCTGGAGCCAGTGCAGCTGGTAAAGCACTGGATGAATGTGATCCCGCGACAAGGACCCCATAAGGAGCCTCGCCGCAGCATTCTGCACCTGCAGGAGTTTCTGGGTCAGCTTCAAGGGCAGCCCCGCGTAGAGCGAGTTACAGTAATCAAACCTGGAGGTGACCGTCGCATGAATCACAGTGGCCAGATCAGGGTGAGAAAGGTATGGGGCCAACTGCTTAATACGGTGGAGATGGAAATGCCACCTTTGCTGTGGCTGCAACCTGTGCCTCCATGGAAAGGGAGGCATCGAAGGTTACACCCAAGCATGATGGGAGTTGCAGCCCAGAAACAGCTGGAGACCCAAATTTGGGGAAACTCTGAACTAGATGAACCTTTGGTGGATATAGCAGGCTCTTCTCATGTCCTGATGCTCTGTGGTGCTTCCCTATTGCCATTCTCAGCAATATTGTTCACCTTCATTTCATGGCTAACTCCTTATGTGTATTTTACACTTTCTTGAAATTGAAAATCACCTCTACTCTCTCTCTCTCCCCCCCCCCCACCATTCTGTGTCTCCTGATAGGGAGGTGGGGTTAGAAAACATTCCCAAGATTAAAATACAGTTATTACCTTTTTGATGTAATGGCACAGATTAAAAACACTTGAATGTAGCTGAGTTGCAACAGACACAATTGAAAAAACTTCATCACTCTTGTGCTGTCTTTAAGTGCAGTGATTAATGTACCATTGCAAGATGATATATATGCCCATAGATTACTATTTATGTTTTATGACTTATTGTTTGCCCGAGATCTTGGAACATTTTATTTAAAGATCAGTGAGGGATTAAAAGCAGCGCTTGCCTTTTCATCCTCAGAAAGACTTATATAATTTTCCTTCTAAAAGGGGGAGGGAACAGGTGGAATGATGGCTAGCACCCGGCTGAAATTAAGTACCTGGAATCAAATCAATCATTTGTTGCTGAGTCTTATGAAAAGTTAAATGCACATTTAATGGTAAACAAGCCTAGAAAATAGATGTTATGCTGATGTTTCGGTGGCTCTACATCAATGGGGATTGAGAGTATTGAACGCGTGTGCCCTGGTGTGGCAGAAATGGCAGTGAGAAAAGTAAGACATTTTATCTCATCTGTTATATGGGAACCAGTACAATTCAAATAAGGGACGCGGGTGGCGCTGTGGGATAAACCGCAGAGCCGAGGACTTGCCGATCAGAAGGTCGGCGGTTCAAATCCCCGCAATGGGGTGAGCTCCCGTTGCTCGGTCCCAGCTCCTGCCAACCTAGCAGTTCAAAATGCAAGTAGATAAATTGGTACCGCTCTGGCGGGAAGGTAAACGGCGTTTCTGTGCGTTGCTCTGGTTTGCCAGAAGCGGCTTAGTCATGCTGGCCACATGACCCGGAAGCTGTATGCCTGCTCCCTCGGCCAGTAAAGCGAGATGAGCGCCGCAACCCCAGAGGTGGCCACGACTGGACCTAATGGTCAGGGGTCCCTTTACCTTTACCTTACAATTCAAATGTTGCCATAGAATCCCCCCCCCCCCAAAATTCGCCTGCTCCCTCAGCCGCTTGTATTATATGTGCAGGGGGAAAGTATCCCCTGCATGCGGATAAACAGCTGTGTATGTGGGGGGGATTGAATGGTAAATGGTTGGCAGGTAAAGGGTAAAGGGCCAGACCCCCCCCCCTCCTCAAGGTCCTTTCTCCTCTCAGACTAGCAACCTTCCAGTGCTTCTTTTGGGTGAAAAAGAAAGGAACAAAGAAATGCTGAAAAAGATATGCAAAAAGATGCGTGTCAGATCTTGATTTGGCCTAGCAGATGTTTTCACTTACGTGGTATGCTGTTAGACTACCGGATAAGCTAATAAAGAAAGGGTTGATCATCCACATTTATAATGACCTGTGTTACAAGAGACCAAGGAGACTATTGCCTTGTGAATTCTTTTTCTGGAACAGTGGGCATTTTTCTCAAAAGTGTCTAAATCGTGAGCTTGGCAAATCTGAGTTGTTCATCTGTGTCCAGAGGACGCTATGCACATATTTGCTTGCTGTGGCACCTTAGGGTGCACACACTGTTTTCTATTTAGCCAAGCGCTGTCAGGTCAGGAGTAGGCAACATGGCGCTCTACGGACATTGTTGGATTTCACATCCCACCAGCAACATTTGGAAGTTACCACATGTTAAGTTGTGAGCGAACATATCAGACGACACAGTGATTTCTCCAGAGCAGCTCTTTATTGTAAGCTGGACAGACTGAACAGCAAACAGTTCAGCCGGCCTGCTTTTATAGGAGCCAGCTGTCAACATTGTAGCAACAACAACCCAGGGTTTCCCGCCTAAAATAACTGACGTGGACCTGAGTGAAAACTATCTACAGTATCCCCCTGCTGGCCCAGGGTGAGAACATCAGTACATAACACCACATTTGCAACATTTGGAAGTCACTACATTTGCGAATTTAGTGCCTGTTAGAATTGAGTTTCTTTGACCTCCTAGTCCTTTTAAGGCTAATGGGATCCAGTTTGTATGTTTGGATCCCAGCAATCTCCTATCCAGGAAGTAGCTGTTAGCTTTGAGCAGTCCAACTCTTATAAACCACCAGACCATCCCCTCCACCCAAGCCAAGGGGAGGTGAAGCGCACGCTGCAGCTTGGGGGTTTATTACAAAAAATTACCAGCCTGGAGTTTCCCACCCTGCTGCCATATTTGTTTGTTTGTTTAATGGGCCACATGAAAAGCCAACAGAGCAGAAGGGGAACCGCATGGCTCAAGGCTACTGTCTGATACAGGAGCAACGGGCAATTTATGTGAACGGGAGTTCCAGCCAGCTGCGCTGGAAAGTTGATTTGTCCAGACTTTGAACTTGTCATCTCACCCATTCAGCTTGTCGCATTCGCTGCTAAATATTTTCCTGGTCCCCAGGTAAAGGGAAAGCAAACAAACAAACAAGCAAATCAAATAGGCCTTTCGTGGGCAGTTTGCTTTTGAAAGTTTTTCTTTGAAGGAGTCCGGGTGGGAGAAAGAATGTGACAACTCTCAAATAATAATAATAATAAATAGCACACTGTCCCCCATCTCCCACCCCCTCACCGGCAATATGTCTCAATCTGCCTTATCCCTCTGTTTACTTCTCCCGTCCTCCTTCACTTGCAGTGGAGAACGTTGTCATATGTGGGTTTGCAGGACATCTTGTCAGATAAGACGATCGCCTCGCTCACATTTTAGCTGCCAAAATATTTCAGCTCTGCAGTTCTCACATCTGAGAAACCTTCTTGCGGTGCCACTTATCTGATAAGATGCTCCCCCCCCCTCCCGCCACCCCCAAGGCTGTCTTTATTTACTGCACTGTGTTAATGAGCAGAGAGTTGCCAGGAATGTGGGATGGCGAGTTTAAGGCAAATAGCCGCCTACAAAATTCTAGAGAAGTCTAACCAAGACCAATTATTGGCATTACGATGTGGACTCTTTTAAAAAAGAAGAAAAGAAACAGCAAACAGGGTGATTTTTATACCATGCAGCTGAATCTACAAAGATAGATTATTCTCTTTGTGATAGTGAAATCAGGTTTCCATCATGACGCAGAGCTCCCAATGGCTAATTTTATTGCTGTCTCCCGGTGACAGAAAGTGTTATTTGTAGTATGCATCTTGATAGCAGTTGCCTTGGGATTCAGGAAAGGACGCCTAAAATCATTAACACCTAATAACACCATTTTTTAAAAAATGCAGGACTTGTAACTGAATTTTATGACAGATATGTGGGGAATGAAGTCACTGTTTGTGTGCATAATCATTGTGGTTTTGCTTAGCATCATTCCCTGCTTTTAGGCTGATCTAGCACAAATAGCAGGGATGCGGGTGGCGCTGTGGGTTAAACCACAGAGCCTAGGGCTTGCCGATCAGAAGGTCGGCGGTTTGAATCCCCGCAACGGGGTGAGCTCCCGTTGCTCGGTCCCTGCTCCTGCCAACCTAGCAGTTCGAAATCACGTCAAAGTGCAAGTAGATAAATAGGTACCGCTCGGGCAGGAAGGTAAACGGCGTTTCCGTGCACTGCTCTGGTTCGCCAGAAGCGGCTTAGTCATGGCCCCAAAGCTGTACGCCGGCTCCCTCGGCCAATAAAGTGAGATGAATGCCGCAACCCCAGAGTCAGCCATGACTTGACCTAATGGTCAGGGGTCCCTTTACCTTTACCTAGCACAAATAACAGGAATTCCAGGTTTTAAACAGTTGCATAGAAAGTTGGGGGGCGGGGATGTTGGCAGGTGCAACTTCCCATGTCATAGTCTATGGGTCTAATAAAAGTGGCAGGTATTAAAAGTCCCAGCTCCCTGACTCACCTGGTGACCCCAATTTGTGCCTCCATGTGGATGGGGCAAGGAGGAGGCCCAATTTTGTGTGGCAGCAGCTTCAGCACTGCCAGCCAGCCAGCCATACTGGAATGCAAGGAGGGACTGTTCCTGGGTGGGGGGTCTGGGGTCTGACCAAGGAAAAGTCTTACATTGAGACCACTGCTGACTTCCCTGCTGCCATTTATGCCCTGTAACATAACATTATGGTTGCCTTGATTTTGCTCATTCTGGTAGAATATTGCACTCTTCTGTATTATTCAGCTTTATGTGTGCATATGAGGTTTGGGACATGGTGGGGCTGTGGTCTAAACCACTGAGCCTCTTGGGCTTGCTGATTGGAAGGTTGTCGGCTCGAATCCCCACGACGGGGTGAGCTCCCGTTGCTCTGTCCCAGCTCCTGTCAACCTAGCAGTTCGAAAGCACACCAGTGTAAGTAGATAAATAGGTACCGCTGTGGTGGGAAGATAAATGGTGTTTCCGTGCACTCTGGTTTCTGTCACTGTGTCCTGTTGTGCCAGAAGCACAACATGCTGGCCACATGACCTGGAAAAGCTGTCTGTGGTCAAACGTTGGCTTCCTTGGCCTGGAAGTGGAGATGAGCGCTGCACCCCATTGTTGAATTTGTCTGTATTTAACCATCCGGGGGTCCTTTGCCTTTACTTTTTAACCTGCATATGAGGTTCAGAATCAGGGAACAGTTCTATATGAAGCTATAAAAATCTGACCTATTGCACCAGATGTTGAGATTCGGGACTTTTGAAAAGCCAGTTGTAGATGTTTCCATTCTGTATGCCAACAGAAGGCTTATTTGGGTTAATAGAAGAGGAAAATTGCTCAATTCCTGATGATCTCAAGCCTCTGCACAAGCAGCTCCCATTTAAATACCGGAGAGGAAGGAGGAGCAAACACAATCTCAGATGCAGGTGATTCTCCCGAACTGCACAACTTATCTGAACATTAGTTCTATCAAAACTCATGCAGCTTCACCCCATAATTCCTCAGTTATTTTGCCCAAGCAGGAATGTTGCAAATGTGTGTGTGTGGTGGAAAGAGGATAACTTGAAATAATTCCAGTTTTGATTGGCACACTGACCCTAAGTCAAATGTGCTCTAATTTTGTTCGATTTTTCTAGACAGAATCTTAAATATAAGCGCACGCTCAAATCAACTGAGCAGATGGCTGTCATTCTGTGCACGTTTACTCAAAAGTAAGTCCTACCGAGTTTAGTGAAGCACACTCCCAAAGTTGAGTGCATCAGATTGCAGCCTCAGTATTGCAGAAAATAGATGTGGGGTTCATTGAATAGGCAGAACAGCGAAGGAAAGCTGGGCTGCTTGGCTCTAATTCCATCAGGATCATTTACTTTTAGAAAGATGGAAACGACTGAATTGTAGATCAAAATCGCCAGCCTTCTATTTGGCTTCATCCAAGATTTATGGCAGCTGCTTTTCAAGGGCAACTAAAAATCTGCTGCCAGACTTGACATCCACACCATTTTCTCTCTCTTCTTTCAATATTGAATAAACGTTACTGGCAAAGTCAATTTTGAGGGCATTAAAATTAAAACATCCCCCCCCCTTCCCTTATGCTTTAGTGAGAATGGGTGTTGATAATCCTTGAGTTTAAAAGTGCTAACAAGGTCTGAGCCGAAACCAGATAGCTGGTTTGTAAAAACTTTACTCCTCCTGCAAAACAGGCTTCAGTTTTTCTACCTGTTTCTCAGGCCACTTTAGTACTCCTTTGAAACTGTGATGGGTGTGAGGCTGAGCTTTCCTTTTCATTAATTTCTACCCAGCTTTCTGCAGTTTCCCTGCATACCTGCACTTCCAGATCTTATGGGTAAAGGTAAAGGACCTCTGGACGGTTGAGTCCAGTAAAAAGCAACTATGGGGTTGAGGCGCTCATCTCGCTTTCAGGCCAAGGGAGCTGGTGTTTGTCCACAGACAGCTTTCCAGGTCATGTGGCCAGCACGACTAAACCACTTCTGGCGCAACGGGACACCATGATGGAAGCCAGAGTGCACGGAAACGCCGTTTACCTTCCCACCACAGAGGTACCTATTTATCTACTTGCACTGGCATGCTTTCGAACTGCTAGGTTGGCAGGAGCTGGGACAGAGCAACGGGAACTCACCCCATCACGGGGATTTGAACCGCCGACCTTCTGATTGGCAAGTCCAAGAGGCTCAGTGGTTTAGACCACAGCGCCACCCTCGTGATGCCTTCCCCTGAGCACAGGAACTCAGGGAGCCCACCAAGAATGTGAGATCATTTTATTGTTAAGGGAAGTGCTTCCTCTGACTTAAAAAGAATTTCCCCACTCATTTATTTAAAACTAACAAAAACTTCAGGTGCCAGGCGCACAGCATGCAACCTCCTCAGCTTCCCATACTTACAAAAAAGCCCACATGAGGATATCACAGGGTTTTCCAGGAAACACCCAGGAAGGTTCCAGAGTGCAGATCACCGTGGAGACTATTTGTAGAAAAAGAAAGGACACTCGCAAACACCTCTTGGCTCTTTTGAAAGTAAGGTAACTGCGAGAAAAGTCCTGCACCCCATCCATGACAATCTGTCTGAATTCTTTATCTCCCCCTTTCATATTTTCTTTTACTGTAATCTCTTTTCTCATGAATTGCTGGAGAAAGTTCAAAGAACGCAGCAGAATGTTTTTTTTTTGGTGGGGGGGGGGCGCAAAGTACTAGTGCTATAACCCAGGGGTCAGCAAACTTTTTCAGCACGGGGCTGGTCCACTGTCCCTCAGACCTTGTGGGGGGCCGGACTATATTCTGAAAAAAAAATAACGAATTCCTATGCCCCACAAATAACCCAGAGATGCATTTTAAATAAAAGGACACATTCTACTCATGTAAAAACACCAGACAGGCCCCACAAATAACCCAGAGATGCATTTTAAATAAAAGGACTCATTCTACTAATGTAAAAACACGCTGATTCCTGGACTGTCCACGGGCCGGATTGAGAAGGCGATTGGGCCGGATACGGCCCCCATGCCTTAGTTTGCCTACCCATGCTATAACCACTGCCCCCTGCCCTTTTAAGCAGCTGTTCTTGTGTTAAGTTCTGTGTTCTCTTGTCGAGTGTGGTACAAAAGCAGATATTTATTTATTGCCTGTTTGCTTCTATGCCGGGTGTGTTTAGCTGTGTCTTGCAGTTCAAGTAACGGCATTTCTGTCAGATGTTTAGATGTGGGCATTGATACCAGAATTCAGCCATATCTGAATCAGGGGTAAGTGTTCTTAATGCAAGACTGGATGGGTTTTTAAGGTTAAGGAGGGGTTAAGGAATGGTTTTGATAGCAAAGATGGACACATGACGCCCTACTTTTCACATTCATAATGCATTATTACCTTGTCTTTTTATCATTCGTTTTTAATAGTTTTGTGCTGCTATATCGGTGAAACATTGCTCATATGTGGCTATGTAGCATTTTACCCCACCCTTTTGTTACTGCATTCAAACTGCAACCCCCCCTTCAATGGTACATGAGGGGTGGTGTTCAATTTCTCCTCTTGCCATTTGCTTCTTGCATTCAAGCAGATAATAAAGGACACAGAGGGAGGGAGGAAGAATTAAAATGTGACACCAGTGTGTGGAACAGAGCAACCAGCAACTAGCAGCAAGGGAGGGGGGACGGACCCCAGCATTTGGAAAATAGAGTGGCCGGGTATTACTAACATTTGATGGGGGGCGGGGAAACCAAGGTAAAAAGTGTTTTAATTAACAAGTATGCCCTATGATGTACCTAATGTCATTTTAATAGGGGGAAATAAAATGAAACAGGTCAGTGTAGATCCAGCTTAAGAGCTGAAGGCAGCTTCAATAGGCAGAATGCATTGCTCCATAGACCAGATAAGTACTGAAAGCTAGGCTCCTAATATTTATGATGGTCATTTGCTATTAAATGCATATCCCGCCTTAAGAGGGACCCAGTGAGGGCCCCAAGGAGTTCAGAAAACAAGATTAAAATTACAGCATGAATATTTTAAAAGTCTTATAAAACCAGCACGCATACCTCACGATTTAGCCGTAAAAATGTTACACTAACTCTGTTCCCTTTTGGGCTTGCACAAAAGGCTCCGAGGCGTGAGTACACAGGTAAAGCCATCTGCAAATAATCACCACCACTGCTTTGGCTTACTCTGAAAGACATTTGGTGTTTTTTTTTTTTTTAAGCATTCCTGCTCAATTGCTAGAGAAACGCAGAGGCGTGTTTGGGGCCATTTAGTGGAGTAGGAATGGACAGATCGGTCTGTTTCTAGCCTGTGTAACCTCCCCTACCCCACTGTGTTCACTCAGAAGCGTGTCCCACCCTCTTCCCATGTTACTCCACATTTTAAAAAATCCTCCAGGAAACATGTGATGGAAAAGTAAACACCAAGAGGAAGGAGGATGCTTTTGTTGTTTTTGTTTAGTCATGTCCGACTCTTCATGACCGCATGGACCAGAGCACGCCAGGCACTCCTGTCTTCTACTGCCTCCCGCAGTTTGGTCAAACTCATGCTGGTAGCTTTGAGAACACTGTCCAGCCATCTCGTCCTCTGTCGTCCCCTTCTCCTTGTGCCCTCCATCTTTCCCAACATCAGGGTCTTTTCCAGGGAGTCTTCTCTTCTCATGAGGTGGCCAAAGTATTGGAGCCTCAGCTTCAGGATCTGTCCTTCCAGTGAGCACTCAGGGCTGATTTCCTTAAGAATTGATAGGTTTGATCTTCTTGCAGTCCATGGGACTCTCAAGAGTCTCCTCCAGCACCACAATTCAAAAGCAACAATTCTTTGGCGATCGGCCTTCTTTATGGTCCAGCTCTCACTTCCATAGGAGGATGCTAGTGCCTCACAGAAAAACAAAACTGAGAATGGTGCCTGTACATTCTGCCTCACATCTCAGATTCTACAGATTATAGAAACTAACTTTTAAAAAAGCAAAGCTTTGCGTGTACATGTGAAAGACTTTAGAGTAGAGAAGCTAGGGACAATTGATCAACTCTTCCTTCCTCCTTCCTCAAAACCAACTCTCTACACTCCTTCCCCTTCTTTGAGCTTCCAGATGTGTGTTTACTAAACTAACATATAGAAAAAATGAAATAACTCATAGCTAACATGCAGAATTCTCAAAATAATGTTATTAAAAATGGCAGAAGAGATGAACAATTTTGTTTGAAAGAAAACACATAAGTTTTTGTCCCCTTAGCTCTACCATATTATTAGAAAATTGGTATTTTAATGCTTTGAAGTTGTAGCCCTGTCTCTGGCCTGCGTCTCTCTTGGCTAAACACTTTGTGATTAATTGTTCTATATCCTAGGCATAAACAGTGTTTAAAAAGATAGAATTGTAGAAATTTGTAAAAGAAGCATATTCTGTGAATAATGATCCAAACCCTGTTTCTTCCAGTAAAGAATGGATTATGTCCTTTGGCTTTGATAAAACTCAAAAGAAAAGGGGTAAATTGTTCAATAACTTACAAAGAACAAAATTCAAGATGATCTATGCAGAAAACATTAATCTTCTGTTATCACATGAATACGCCACCAATCTGGCCTCAGGATCTATGATGCCACTCAATAAAATTTATCATTTTTGATAGGACCCCATTAATTTACTACAGTTGTGCTCAATGCTACGGCCGTGTGGTGTGAACTCACCTTTGATATATCTCGACTCCTTTACTGTGCTGAATCTCATTATAGATTCTCTCCCCTTTAAAAATGCAGCTCATAATTTGCAACACTACAGTTACCTCTAGACTAAGGATTAGCTTTTTATACAGACAAAACGGATGTCAAGCAAGGACAAAAAGTTTACTTTATTAGATCCTTTCTTCTTGTTAATTCAGAAAGCTCCCCGAGTGAGTTCTAGTCTGTTTAAGACAATGGGTTTTAAACTTCTGGGAATTATTTCCATTGAAAAAACTTTGTGCTTGTTGCAGATTGTAGAGGCTTCTGGATGTACATACTCAGTTTATATAGGGCAGGCACCAGTCCTATTGGGACTATGTCACCTCACTTGGACTGGAGTGCAAACTGGAGCACAAACTGTATGCTTGTGAAACACGGACCACTTATAAACACCACCTCCAACTCCTCAAAAGTTTCCATCAACGGTGTCTCCGAAAAATGTTACACATCACGTGGGAAGACAGGTGAACTAATGACAGTGTACTGGAAGAAGCAAAGATCACCAGTGTCGAAGCAATGATTCTTCAACATCAACTTCATTGGACTGGTCATGTTGTGCGGATGTCTGATCATCATCTTCCAAAGCAACTACTCCACCCCCAACTTTAGAACAGAAAGCGTAATGCTGGTGGTCACCAAAAGAGGTTTAAAGACTCTCTCAAGGTAAATCTAAAAAAAGTAGTATAAACACTGACAACTGGGAAACACTGGCCTGCAAGTGCTCCAGTTGGAGAACAGCCTTTACCAAAGGTGTCATGGGCTTTGAAGACACTCGAACTCAGGATGCAAGGGAGAAACGTGCTAAGAGGAAGGCACGCTTGGCAAACCCTCACCGTGATCAACTCCCACCCAAAAACCAATGTCCCCGCTGTGGAAGGACGTGTGGATCAAAAATTGGCCTCCACAGTCACTTATGGACTGTTAAGACCGTGTTCATGGACACAATCTTAGCTATGAGTCATTGCCAAAGAAAGAAGTAGCTAAACACTGCAGGAGAGAATTAGAAATGGCAGGCAAAATGTCTAACCAGTAAGCTTGCCTTCTAATACTGCTCTTCTGATGGGGGAAGCTCTGATTCACTTTCAGTGACCTCAAGGTTCCCTGGAACAATTCCTAGGGAAAAATGTTTTCATTCTATGCCAAGGTCTGCAGTCTCAGTAAGTGAGTGCATCAAATACATTGTAGTGTTGCACCACAAACACAAATATTGTGGATGACAGATCTGCAAGAACTGTCAGGAGCTCGTCCGACACTCGAGTAGGATGCTGGCAGAGACACATGCTCGACTGGCATGTTCTCTCCCTCCTGGTCAACCGTTCGGGAGCTTCAAAAGCTTTCTTCTGCCAGAACATCACAGCGACCGATGCCAACAGACACTGGCACACTTAGGGATCCACAGAATTTGTGTAGTTGCATAACAGACCTCAGCAACTCAGCATTTTGGCTAATCTACTTTACAAATAAACAGACACGGAGCACTGCAACATGTCTCCCTCTCTTTCTAGCATCAGACAGCAAAGAGAAAAAGAACATAGGACAATAGTCCCACTTCACGGAACACAGAAACACAAACATCCTGCCTCCATCACTTCCCACATACACCATCATGTGATAGATAACAATCCCATGACTGCAATCATGGAGTAGGAATTCTAACAAGAACAACGTGTTTCATTAAACAGGTACCTTGACTTTGCCTGGCTCCCTAGTACATGTACAGCTCTTTAAATATTATTCCATATTGCTGTATGGACTCAGCTACATTAGTCAAGAAAAAACGTTTTATATGCATTACAACACTGTGACACCAGATGGCGCTGTGGAGTCCAGCCTTTCGCTAATGTGATTTCCCATTTTGAAGTTTACAACTTCTTTTCCTGAAACGCTTTTTTGATGTGTCTAGACCCAGCCTATGTTGGCAAGGTTGCTTCATGCAAGAAACACTGTCATCAGTGTATATGCAGCAAACACACCCTTCCTGGCTGCCCTCTATGTCTCTGTCCAAGAAGCCATTTCCCAGTGCTGCATGTCTCCAGTTTAAGGGAATTAACAGCTATCCTGGCTAGTAAGTCAACATTTAGTTTAGCTCAGTGCTTTTTTCAAAGAGCTTTTCCCTAGCCTTGCAGCCTTAGATCCTTTAACTGTATGTACCAGGGATTAAATCTGGAGCTTTCTATATGCAAAACATGTGCTCTACCACTCAGCTATGAAGTCAGATATCTTAATATGCTTGCTTTGGTACCTCCTGCTAAAGGACAATTTCCTCAGCTCTTTGAGGCGTGCAGATTTCTGCATGCTTGGTACTTTATTTGTCATCGTAGGAAGCGGTCCATCCAAAAATGCAAAGAGACATCAAGTTGCATGCAGCTTTTGCATAATTCTCCTGTATGGATTGGACAAATAACTTAATTTTAGTTCCCCCAAGTTTCTCATTTTTTCAGTCTTAAGTTCAGCATCAATCTGCATCATCTATTTCTATCTCTATATCCCCTCATGAAAATTTATTTGCATTTTGTGTGCATTCCTTCTAATATACTCCTTTTTTTACACAGTTCCCTCTCATACAGTGCACAGTTGTATGCTATTTTCACAACCATATGTGTTTTTATTTACATTTTCCCCAATAAACACATTTTTGGATGAACTTTTTAAAGTTGAAGGACTGCATTGCAAAATTTGGACAAGTGCTTATTTTGAATGATAGCTGTGTTTTGGGTCGCATATCAATTCTGGATATGTGAACTGGATGAATTTCCCTACATCCCTACTCTTCGTTGCTACCTAAACAGTTCTCACATACCCTATGTGGCTTGCAAGTCTGGGTGCTGCCGATTCTGCGCATTTAAGTGCCAAAAATAACATTTGGGAGAAACGCCTAGCCCAGCTAAGATCAGCCCCCTTTCCAGGCATATGTGGCCAGGTCACTTTCAAATCTAGAACTTGAGAGATGCTTGAGCCAGGAATATGAGACTCTTATCCAATTAGCATGAGCTGTTAAGCACCTCAGGTTACTTGCCACTTTGGAATACAGGCACACTTTAGGGAACGTCTACAGTTAAAACATATATCTGGAGGAGGCGGACCCCGAGAAAATTTGGTCAGGACTGCCAAGTCTTGCAACCCACAGGCTGTTCTAGAGCAGCCTGCTATGATTGCTCATCTGCATGGCACATTTGGGAGACTCACTGCTGAGCCTCTGGACCTCAGACCTCAGACATGCAGAGGTTCAATGTTAATAATAATAATAATTTTTTATTTATACCCCGTCCTCCCCAGCCAAGGCTGGGCTCAGAGCGGCTTACAAGCAATAATAAAAACAAGATGAATGATTACAACTTAAAAACAAAAATAAAATACAATATTAAAGTAATGGAACATTAAAATATTAAAATGTAGCCTCATCGCAGGAGGAGAAGGAAAAGAAAAAAGAAAGTGAGGGAGGGAGGGAATCAAATTGGCTCCAAGCCAAAGGCCAGGTGGAACAACTCTGCCTTACAGGCCCTGTGGAAAGAAATCAGATCCTGCAGGGCCCTGGTCTCATGAGGCAGAGCGTTCCACCAGGCCGGAGCCAGAGTTGAAAAGGCCCTGAATGTTGGCACAAAAAGGCCAAGCATAATGCTGGTGGTCAACAAAAGAGGTTTAAAGACTGTCTCAAGGCAAATCTAAAAAAATGTAGTATAAACACTAACAATTGGGAAACACTGGCCTGTGAGTGCTCCAATTGGAGAACAGCCTTTACGAAAGGTGTCATGGGCTTTGAAGACACTCGAACTCAGGATGCAAGGGAGAAACGTGCTAAGAGGAAGGCACACTTGGCAAACCCTCACCGTGATCAACTCCCACCTGAAAACCAATGTCCCCACTGTGGAAGGATGTGTGGATCCAGAATTGGCCTCCACAGTCACTTATGGCCTCATTGTGAAAACCATGTTTATGGAAGACAATCTTACTCGGCTACAAGTGATTGAAGAAGCAACAGCAGCAAGATTAAGACCAACCCATGGTCTGGCCCAGCAAGGCCATTTGCTATCCTCTAATGTATCAGTAAGTCACTCTGTGTCAGGAGAAGGACCATCTGAGCCATCAGCCAGACTGCTGAAATACAGTGGTGCCCTGCAAGACGAATGCCTTGCAAGACGGAAAACCCGCTAGACGAAAGGGTTTTCCGTTTTTCAATGCGCTTCACAGGACGAATTTCTCTATGGGCTTGCTTCGCAAGACGAAAATGTCTTGCGAGTCTTGAGAATTTTTTTTGCTCCCCACCCCCTTTTTCTAAGGCACTAAGCTGCTAATAGCCTTTTAGCAGCTAATCCGCTAATCCCTTAAGCCTTTAATAGCCACTAATAGCCACTAAACTGCTAATAGCGCTAATCCGCTAATCCGCTAATGGGGTTGCTTCGCAAGACGAAAAAACCGCTAGACGAAGAGACTCGCGGAACGGATTAATTTCGTCTTGCGAGGCACCACTGTAGCTCCATTTTTAGAGAATGGGAGCACTCTTTTAGCATTTTGAATCCTCACCATCCATATATGAGCCCATTTAACTGCTTTAATGTCAAATAATAACCCATCATAGCAATAAATGTTTTAAACTGGGCCTCTGTACAATTTTGTTTTCCTTTGCTCCATGTACAACACGATAGGCTATGAAATTACTGCGGAACTCTTGAAGGGCAAAAAATAAGGAATGAACAGATCAGACTTTTCCATCGCATCCCAGTTTTACATGTGCTCAACCAAAAGTCCATCCCACCCTTTCTTGCGTGTGGGGTTTTTTTTTTTTTAAAAAAAAGCACAAAAATTGCAATTTAAATTGCAGATAATCTAAACGAATCCTTCCCCTTAAATACACATTTATGGTACCTAGGTGGATGGCAGATTTATTCCCCCAAGCACTTCCCCATATAATACTCATTTCTGTATGCTTTCCCCAGTAAAATGCATGGTGAAATTCAGAGAAGTGCATAATTCAGTTGACGGCAGCATTTCAATTGGCATATTGTTCTGGGGAAGGTAAATTAGGTCAATTCAATTTAAAACGTGGACTGAACAAATTTTTGCTGCATCCCTAGTGTGAAATACCTCCCTGTTACCACCTGCCCTTTTATATCCCAATTATTCGGGGTGGAGAAGGAAACAGCGTTCCTTCCAAGTAACCAAGTGCCTTTTCGGAGGGTTAAAAGTGCAGAATTGGCACGGCCATCCCTCAGACACTAGGGGCTGGAAACAGCCAGCCTGCCTTCCAGTTTTCAGTTCTAACTATTCAACCTCTCTCTCTGCAAAAAGGCACAACCTTTGCAGAATGCGCTCGCTATCATTTTGAGCTAGACACAGTGAATCAAAGCTAACATTAGCGGAGTAATTTTTTGTACATAGATGGATGAGATCAGAACTTTTTTATGCTGTGCCAATGAATTCCTGTTCATATTTCTTTCAGGTGAAGGTAGCTTTTTCTTCTTCTTCTTGGATTTATGTTCAGCTGAGTAAGCTGTTCAGGCCAGAATTAAGCCCCCATATAAACAACCATCTTGGACAGTTCTTCTTTGGCCATGAACCCTATTAGTGCTTTCTGGCTACTGCTTCAGAACTGTTTCTGAATTTTGCTTCTAGTCTTTGTGCAGAATATCGAAGGCATTTACTGCAGTGGCAAAAATGGTGGGTGGCTGTGTATGTTTTTATTTAATTTTGGAGTTTGGGGAGAAAAATGAAGTATTCATCAAACCCGGGGTTCAGTTCCTCAAATATCTGTCGTCTTTGTTGGAACTGGTTGGCACCTTCTGTCCCCACTACCCTTGTTCCAGCACCCCACATTTCATTGCCCATCACAAAGGCAGGCCTTCCCATCATGCCCAGTTTCCAGCAGATCTAATCATTGGCATTCTGGTAAGATTAAGTTGCTTTGGCTAGTTCCACTGCTTCTATAGCACTTGCATTGTTAGGCATAACCTATCAGCTGATGACATTAAATACTTCTGATGTGATGGGGGCATTAAATGCATGATCTATCATCACTAAATTCGTGGTGGTGTCATTGTGCAGTGATAGTGTGGTCTGTCTTCTGAAAACAGGAAATAGCACTGTGATGAATTGCCATTCTGTGGGATGTGTCTAGGAGTAATTTGATGCTGGTTAAAGGACAGGGTGTAATTTCATTTTGGAGGTGCTCACTGGGGCTGAATATGATGGGGGGAAAGACCCCCACATACCTTAGGGTTTTCCAGATACCCAGTTTCTAGAAGAACCCAAAAGTTTAACTCTTTTTAGTCCTGCCACATTTCTGAAAAAAAATGTATCCAAACCCGGCATTTGCATTCCATGGGAAATTCCATTTGACAGCAATGGAGGTTTTCCTTGAAGTGCAAACAACAGGTTTGAAGTGGCCGTTCCTGTCAGATCATGTCAGGGAGAGAGATTGTGTTACACTTCACCAATCTACTCCCCAGAGTCTTGAGGCTGCTGTTTACATATCAAACACACAAAAAGCACATTAATTGCTTTCATTCAATTAACATTAGATGGTCTTTATGTTGACATTGTTTGGTTGTGATGCCCCAGATTTGAACTACCCTCCATAACCACAAGATCTCATTCTTGGAGAGCCAAAGTGTTTAAATATTACACTCAAAGAGTGTGCAGTTGTACACGTAGTTGAACTCCACACGTGTACAATTATTCACATCTAACGTTCAGTGAGTATAGATTCTGTGTACCTGTGTGTAAGGTAAAGGACCCCTGGGTGGTTGAGTCCAGTCAAAGGCGACTATGGGGTGTGGTACTCATCTCACTTTTCAGGCCAAGGGAGCCGGCGTTTGTCCACAGACAGCTTTCCAGGTCATGCAGCCAGCAGGACGAAACGGAGGACCATGATGAGTGCCAGAGTACATGGAAACATCGTTTACCTTCCCACCGCAGTGGTACCTCTTTATCTACTTGCACTGGCAAGCTTTCGAACTGCTAGGTTGGCAGGAGCTGGTACAGAGAACGGGAGCTCACCTCGCCACGCGGATTCGAACCGCTGACCTTCTGATCAAGCAAGCACAAGAGACTCAGTGGTTTAGACCACAGTGCCCCTGAGCAGTACCAATAAATAAGGGTACACTCCTTCATACATATGCTTCCACATGTGCAGAGACAGTTGGCATCTCTGAACAAATGCCAGTATCTAGTATGTACAATGTCAATCTCATTGACTATTTTGCTGCCTATTTGCCCGGTTTGGAGAAAATCTTTGCAGTCTTGGCCTATGTAAACCTATGAATTTGAGCCTAGGAACATTTCTGACTTAATTCTTAATTTGTGAAAATGGATGGTGCAGGCAATACAAGGATGGCCTGATTGGACCAGCTTTGATCTAAGTGAAAAATCACTAAAACCCACTCTATTTGCCATGTGAAATTAGGGCACCCCAGGGTGAAGGCATTGGTCAGGGCACCTTCAAAAAATGGGAGGCATCCATTTAAAACAGGGTGCTTCATTGGTATGGTAAAATATTTTTCTGGTATTGGTTCTGCACCAATCCACTATTTTAAACAGGAGGTGTTTTGTTCCTCAAACTCACTCATTTGGTCAAAAGAGGATACAGAAATGGCATTTAAGCTTATTTGCTCGTTTCATTTATAGGTGAATTATTTGATAATTTGCATTTGGAAATGGGCAGAACTCTCCAGACTGCTCTCTTTTTAAATAATTGCTAAGTTAAATTAATGAACATGATGAGCCTGAGGGGCTTTTTAAAAATTGTTGTTCAATCCGCTTGCTCAAATTGATGAGGCTAGAACTCCATAACTACATACTGGTCACATTTCTGAAGTAGCACAGGAAGAGGGAAATTTACAGAGGCAAAGAGGCAGGGAGAAGGTGTTGCAGTGCATCTCAATTAGACTCCTGCAGGAGAAATTCCCCATGGGCTCTGTCCTATTATCCTAATAAGACAGAGCTGTGACCAGATTCTATCCAAATAGAAATAAACCAATTTACAGATTGGCAAAACCAAAATTAGGGTTTGTTCTTCTGGAGGTTTCTTTGTATAACTTGACTAACTTTAATTCTGTATAGCTATCAGTAGGGTTGGAAGGCTTCTGTCCATTTTGGTTCTCTCAGTTTCTCATTTTTCCAATCTTAAATTTAGTGCTCCACATTTCTGTGGCTATCTGTAATTATTCTTTTTAAAAATCCCCATGAAAAGTCACCAGTGTTTTAGTGTGAAATTTCCTAAGAAACACATTTTTTTGTAGTTTTGACAGATTTGCACAGTTTTGCAGACACTTTCCCTAATAAAATGCATCATTGTATGCTATTTTCATGAATATATCAATTTTTATCCACACTTCCTCCTTATATATGCATTTTGTAAGCATCGTTTGGTTGGAAAACTGTATTGCTTAAGTGTGAAGTGTGAATTTTGAATGATTGCTGTCTTCCAGTTCTCATATTGTTTTGGGATGTGCAAATTTGATAGATTTGCCTTTAAATGTGAACTGAATAACATTTCCCCCTATTCCTCATAGTTGACAGAGACCAGCATTTAAGGCACTGATTTTTGTAGCAGTTAGGTCTACAGTCTAGATTCTAGGGGACACGGGTGGCGCTGTGGGTAAAAGCCTCAGTGCCTAGGGCTTGCCGATCGAAAGTTCGGCGGTTCGAATCCCCGCGGCGGGGTGCGCTCCCATTGTTTGGTCCCAGCGCCTGCCAACCTAGCAGTTCGAAAGCACTCCCGGTGTAAGTAGATAAGTAGGGACCGCTTACTAGCGGGAAGGTAAACGGCGTTTCCGTGTGCGGCTCTGGCTCGCCAGAGCAGCGATGTCACGCTGGCCACGTGACCCGGAAGTGTCTCCGGACAGCGCTGGCCCCTGGCCTCTTGAGTGAGATGGGCGCACAACCCTAGAGTCTGTCAAGACTGGCCTGTACGGGCAGGGGTACCTTTACCTTTACCTAGATTCTAGATTCTGTTGCTTCAAAGTCATTGGCTTTAGTGATGGACTTGTTTTCCCTATTTTAGCTTAGCTGTGAAAACCAGAATTGGAAAGCTGTAGGCAAAGCCTTTCCCTGTTGCAGCAAACTCAACAGGTGCTTTTAGTTGTACCAGATTGGGATCATTTGGGTTAAGCATGCGTTAGAATTGTTTGTCTTGAACCTAAACTTCACCGCAACACCTTTTATGACTGCAATTCTTCCATCTTTTAAAAGCATAATATTCACCCCAAATACAACAAAATGACAACATAAAAAAGATGGGTGATGGTGGGATGGGTTGAACTTATTTATTATTTAACCAAGGACATTTTTATGGTGGTAATAAACAGCTTTGGAGCCCAAAGGCAAGTTGTAGAAAGAGACCCTGTTGATGGCAAACAATAAAACAAGAGACACCTTAAAACCATTAAACCAAAATAATTACCAACTCTAAATCAATGCCATAAAATTAAACAGGGACATTTAATGGATATAAGGCAAGGAGGAAAATAATCACAAAGGGCAGAAAATTGTGCTTGAGATATATATGTGTGTGTGTGTGTGTGCATGAGAGAGAGAGAGTTATTACATTTCTCTATCTTTGTGAAAGGCTGGACTGGATGAATCCCAAGCCGGAATTAAGATTGCCGGAAGAAATATCAACAACCTCAGATATGCAGATGACACAACTTTGATGGCAGAAAGTGAGGAGGAATTAAAGAACCTCTTAATGAGGGTGAAAGAGGAGAGTGCAAAATATGGTTTGAAGCTCAACATCAAAAAAATGAAGATCATGGCCACTGGTCCCATCACCTCCTGGCAAATAGAAGGGGAAGAAATGGAGGCAGTGAGAGATTTTACTTTCTTGGACTCCATGATCACTGCAGATGGTGACAGCAGTCACGAAATTAAAAGACACCTGCTTCTTGGGAGAAAAGCGATGACAAACCTAGACAGCACCTTAAAAAGCAGAGACATCACCTTGTCGACAAAGATCCGTGTAGTTAAAGCTATGGTTTTCGCAGCAGTGATGTATGGAAGTGAGAACTGGACCATAAAGAAGGCTGATCGCCAAAGAATTGATGCTTTTGAATTATGGTGCTGGAGGAGACTCTTGAGAGTCTCATGGACTGCAAGAAGATCAAATCTATCCATTCTGAAGGAAATCAGCCCTGAGTGCTCACTGGAAGGACAGATCCTGAAGCTAAGGCTCCAATACTTTGGCCACCTCATGAGAAGAGAAGACTCCCTGGAAAAGACCCTGATGTTGGGAAAGATTGAGGGGACAACAGAGGATGAGATGGCTGAATAGTGTTCTCAAAGCTACTAACATGAGCTTGACCAAACTGCAGGAGACAGTGGAAGACAGGAGTGCCTGGTGTGCTCTGGTCCATGGGGTCACAAAGCGTCTGACACGACTAAATGACTAAACAACAACAACAACAAAATCTTTGCCAGTGTTCTAGGGACATGCAAGGAAACTCCCAACCCACACCATGTAAGAATTACTAAATGTCAGGCATGTAAATATGTGCATCAAATAAGACTTACTAGATAATACAATTACACCTGGAGCCCAAAGGTCTACATATCCGTTATGCAGTCATTGTGTTCTATTGGTTTAAGCTGAAGTGTGATCACCATAAAATGTGGTTGTGTCAGCAACAGCCTTCTTTGAAAGGAAGACTGGCTTTCCACAATTTTCCCCACGTGCTCAATTCTATGTTATGTCCTATATCTTTTGCCCAATATATCATAGTGGACTTGACCATCTACCTCCCTCAATTTTGTGGTCTTGCTGTCAACCCAAACATAATACTTTTAAATTGTATTTTTTTTTTTTACACACTTGGTGGGGAGGTACCAAACTAATGAGCAATCAAGAATTATATAAGCATGTGAACGAACATGCTCTGAGGTAGAGTATGAGCCTTGTCTAGTTTCTAGAACATGTCTTGTGTATATATGCAATGTGACAAACTTGCCTCTAAACCCCATAATGTTTGCCTTAAAACTATGGGGCAAATACAATGTACTGGGTTGTTTTCAACTCAGTTGTTTTTTATTCGGAGCAGAGCCATTAAAATCAGCGAGCCTATGTTAATCATGTTCATTAATTTCAATAGACCTACTCTCACTGAGATTAAAGCTATTGTCTTTAAAGTTGGAGTTGGGGTGGGGAGCCAGATTCCTTTGTAAAGTTATTTACAAGTATTTTTTTTTTTGTCAAAGCAAGAAATAATGTCAAAGATAAAAGGTCAGCTGAAGAGAAAGGTGAAGGAGGGAATGCTAAGCTCTTAAACATTTTCAAATTAAAAATGTGAAGAGCAACTTCTCACACACAAACATGACTAATTATTGATAGGGATCTTTCTTTGGGTCCACACCCCAGACCATTAAGACTCCCTCAAGAAATGTCATTAGAACTTAATTCTTGTCACCCGACACCCACTGTCAAATTCTAGGCACTTTCTTATCACTGTTGTCAGAATGCTGAGAAGAGACTGCCCTTTGCCTATGACTGGATGGGTCTTGAATTGTTTTAGAAAGGGAATATCAAGATAGGAGAGAGGTTGGCACTTTGCCATGCTCCCATTTGTGTCGCCCTGTCTCTCTAGTACAACTTTGAACTGCCTCTTTTTGGCTATCTTTCTTGAAGGAGCACAGTGCTTAGCAGTGTGACAGGGGATGGTTAAAGGAAAATGGCCACTAGCAGTTCATTTCCCCGTGATTTTGTTCCTCAAGTCTCTAACAATTCCCCTGTCCATTTGCACATTTGCGGCATTGCCCATGTTAGCTAACTACATTGTATGAGGGGTCAGGAAAGAAGGAGAAGGAGAAGGAGAAGGAGAAGGAGAAGGAGAGTTTGGACTTGGTATTCCGCCTTTCACTTCCCTTAAGGAGTCTCAAAGTAGCTAACAATCTCCTTTCCCTTCCTCTCCCACAGCAAACACTCTGTGAGGTGAGTGAGGCTGAGAGACTTCAGAGAAGTATGACTAGCCCAAGGTCACCCAGCAGCTGCATGTGGAGGAGCGGGGAAGCGAACCCGGTTCACCAGATTACGAGTCTACTGCTCTTAACCACTACACCATGCTGGCTCTAGTACAGGGGTGGGGAAGTACAGGATTATGGTCTACCAGGCTTCTGTGTTGAGCATATCGCTTTATGGAAGTGAGTCGTGGGCAACTTACAACTGTCAGGAGCAATGCCTCAATGCCTCCCACCTGCACTGTGTCAGGAGCATTTTGGGTATCAAATGGCAGGACAGAATTTCAAAAAAAGAGGTGCTCTCCTAAGCCCACATTCCCAGCATGTTCGCACTCCTGTCTCAGCGACATCTACATTGGCTTGGTCATGTCCTCAGAATGGAAGATGGCAGGATCCCCAGGGATGTGCTCTACGGGGAGTTGGCTTCAGGCAGTGGGCCCATTGGCAAACCAACTCTGCGTTACAAAGATGACATGAAGGCTGGGCAACATGAACCTCGCTGTGTGGGAATTCCTTTCAGACAACCACAGTGCCTGCAGACAGGCAGGTTGTGCTTCCGCAGCAGTGACCAGAGGAGAAATGACCTCTGGGAGGAGTGCAGAGAGGAGAAACGCCCTGGTGCATCTGCAGCAGCACAACTGGACACCTTCATCTGCCCCAGCTGCAACAAAACATGTCTGTCCTGTATTGGTCTCCACAGCCACAGCAGGTGCTGCTGCAACCTTCTGACAGCTTGACCTCATCTCCAATGGTGCACCCCTCCATTGTCTCCTGGGAGAGACGGTTGCTTGTGGGCTAATGACCCATCTCTTTCTCACATGTTCCCAGATATAGATGCTTGTCTCTGTATAGGCATTGAACATTGCTGATAATGGAAGCTCTGTGGCTAATATAGGTATATGGTTTCAGGGGATGGAAAGGAATGAGGTGCTGCCCCTTACGAGGTGAAGTCATTTTGCCTCTTGTCCAAAGCTTCCATCTCATTCAGGTGGGTCCACACCTGCCCTTCCTGTGTTTGAAGCTGAACATTTTCAGCCTTCTGCTTGTACGGAATTCTTCCTGTGTTGGGTGTAGAGTAATAATTTATTTATTTAGTATTTACTTTTTAAAAATCTTCTATCTTGCCTTTCAGGGCAAAGCAGTCCTGAGACAATTTGCACAGATAAATAAAACATAAGGCTAAATATATCTTATTCCAATAAATCTAATACCGTTGAAACAGCAGCCGAAATACATTTTATAGCCCAGCACCACACTCCCACCAAAGAAAACCATTTGAAAGAAGTCATTTTTTAAAAACAACAACAACAACCCAACAAGAATATCTACAAAAATGATTAAATAACTTAACAATTCAGGTGAAGCTTTCAACCAGAAGCAGCTTAGGACAAATGTGATTTTGAGGCTCGTTTAGAAGCACAAGCTGACACAACGAAATGTATCTCTCTGGTGGTGGTGGGGTGTTCCACAAACAAGGGGGCAACCACCAAGAAGGCCCTCTCCTCTAATGCCTCCTAATCTAGTTGATCTTAATGGGCCTTTATGGCTTTATGGCTCAAATGGCCATAGCTCAATGGTAAAACATCTGCTTTGCATGCAGCAAGTCTCAGATCCAGTCCCTGGCATCTCTAGGTATGGAAAGGAAAGATTCCCTGACTCAAACCCTCGAAAGCCACTGTCAGTCACTATAGGCATTGCAGACGCCTTCACAGTGACACCACCCCAGGGAACAAGGCCTAGCCTATGAAGGTGAACAAACTGGACAAGACAAGTGTGGCGATTGCACAGGGTCCCTGGACGTTTCACCTTCTATTGATCCCTGTGCCACCACTTTATTTCTCGCTGCCACCACCCAGGCCCTACCTGGTACAATACTGAGTCCAGTCAGGGTTAAATTGGAACATAAACTTCTGTTTATCTATTGTAGTTTAACAAGCGTGTGGTTTCATAAACGGTGACGGTCAATTACAATCATAGGGCGCCTATCCAGACCTATAACTTCGTCTACCTGCTCTCACTCACTAAACCACCTCTCAGATATTTACTTGTCTTCCTACCTCCTAACTGTTCCTGACTCAGCTTATTTCTCTACACTAACTCAACCTACCCACAGACTCTATCCCTATTCACTCCCACTCCAACCAACCACCCAACTCCCAAAGAACTCCTCCCTTCGCCCCTCCCAGAGCTGGTTTTATAGTCCCTCTGACTCCACCCCCCTGAGTTCTGATTGGGTAACCTGTTTAACTATTTCACCTCCAGCACTCTCATATGTTAACGTCACATAAAGGTTCTGGGTTTTGAAATTGGCCACAACTTTATTGATTCCAGATGTAGGTTGGATTTGACTTAGGCAATGGGTGTATATCCCTTACAGTCCCGCCCAGTGGAGGGTTGCCTCATGACAAGGTCAAGTCCAGAATTAATGGGTCATCCGCAAACTGCAGGTCTACATGTACAACACTCCCAAACTGCTAAAGGAAGCTCTATGGCCCATCTGCCACATGCCTTGGCTTTTGGACAGTGACTAGACTCCTCCAGTGGGGTACTCCTTGATCGTGCTGTCCAGAGGTGGGGGTGAATCACCACTTGATACCCAGCCAGATGTTAGACTAAAGAATTCCACCAAATGCCTTAACCTGCCAAAGTTGTGACTGTTGCTTTTTTTACATTTTCTAACATAAACCTATTACATAGTTAACTACAGTGGTGCCTTGCAAGACGAAATTAATCCGTTCTGCGAGTCTCTTCGTCTAGCGGTTTTTTCGTCTTGCGAAGCAACCCTATTAGCGGCTTAGCGGATTAGCGCTATTAGCGGTTTAGCGGCTATTAGCGGCTATTAAAGGCTTAAGGGATTAGCGGATTAGCTGCTAAAAGGCTATTAGCGGCTTAGCGGCTTAGAAAAAGGGGGTGGGGAGTGAAAAAAAATCTCAAGACTCGCAAGACATTTTCGTCTTGTGAAGCAAGCCCATAGGGAAATTCATCCTGCGAAGCGCATTGAAAAACGGGAAACCCTTTCGTCTAGCGGGTTTTCCGTCTTGCGAGGCATTCGTCTTGCGGGGTACCACTGTAAATTAAAATATCCCTAATTACTCTAAACTTCTCTGTATACAAATACAACACAGTTAGAAATTTTATATTAAAGCTTTTATATCATAAATAATATTTCAAATTCCCCTATATCCCCCCTGTTCCCCTTCACCCATGTGTGATCTTCCTTCTTCTTCTTCTTCTTCTTCTTCTTCTTCTTCTTCTTCTTCTTCTTCTTCTTCTTCTTCCGTCTTGTCGTGTTGTTATAATTTAATCATTGTTCAGCTGATTCTTTTACTATTTCCTTGCTTACCCCTACACATTTTACACAGAACCATATTTTTTCATATATTCCTTCCTTGAAGGAAGGAGTGAAGTTGTGATTGTTGCTGTGGGGAAGGCAAAACCTGCAAACAGAGCCAATTTGCTTGCGGGGAAATTCCTCCCCGGCTTCAAAAACGGCAGCCATTAATGAACCACAGTGCAGCCCATGCCCTGGAGGAAGAAAAATTAGTAACAAAACTCCACAGCCTAAGAATATGAGGGTGGGATGGGACGGTTTGCTCTCCTGCTGACTGTGGTTCCGTGGTCAGTCACAGCCAGTCTTCATAGGCAGGGGGTGGACCGGAGCAAAGCCTGCTCCCCTCCGGTCCATTCCTAAGCCCCGCTTATTCCTCCTCAGCTGATAGACTAGGGTTACCAGACGTCCCCGGATTTGCAAATCTGTCCCTGGACAAATTCCATCCCCGGAATGTCCCCCGATTTGCAAATCTGTCCCTGGGAAACGTGGCAGCAGCAGTCTCAGCAGCCCAGAGCCAGCCTGGTAGCGCAGTTGGCTCTGGCTGGCTTCAGGAGCTGCTCGCTGCCATGGCACCTGTAAAGGTTCTAGGGGTTGCTTGTGCGTAAGTTGCCGTTACTCCTGGCTAGGTTGCCTGGTTGAACCCTTTCTGTCTGGACAGCCTTCAGTTCCGTGGCTGCCTCAGTCGCTGGCAGAATCCGTCAGTGGGCGTTTCTTGAACCTCTTCCAGCATAGAAGCTGTTTGACGCCCAGTCTCCTCCTACTTTGCCTGTGCGGAAGTCTTCTGCGCAAAGTGGGTGTGGGCAGCGGAGTACTCGTGCCCTCTCCGCTGGTCTCCGGCGAAGAGTCCTGGAGCCACCTCTCCGATTCCCCCATCTGCCCCCCTTCTCCACTGGTGTTACGCTGATTTCCTTCCCCAGCTGATGGGCTACATCTCTCCCTGCTAGGACCCTCTCCGCCATCCTTCTGGAGCCTCCTCTCCGCCTCCAGCTCCGATGGCAGTTCCCTGACAGCACCCATTATTTTTCCTCACTGAAAGTCCTCATATGATGTATCTTGTTCGCTACCAGGCTGGCTCTGGGCTGCTAACTGCCACCGCCACTGCCGAAGGGGAACCGGGGACACCTGGCGGTACAGATCTCCTGCCCCCTTCCCCCTTTGTTTCCCCTTTGCTTTGACTGATTGGGGGAGTCTCGGGAGTTGCGGGTGGCCACCTGTTGCCCAGTTTTTAATAAACTCTGCGCATTTATGTTTCACAGGGTGCAAAAGAAGGGCTTTGCATCTTGCCTGGCAGAGGTACTGTGTGCCTGGGCAATGGCACGCCACCCACCCGTGACTTCCGAGCCTCCCCCGATCTGTCAAAACAAAGGGGGTAGGGGGCAGGAGATTGGGCAAGGCTTGGGCATCATGGGCGGGCAGCACGCCGTTGCCCAGGGTGCAAAAATAGGGCTTTGCACCTTTATACAATATGAATGTTTGTTTGGGCCCAGGGTCATTTGCCTTACCATCCCCACTACTGACTCCCTGTTGCTACCCAGCTTCAAAATAAGTAAGTGTCCCCGGATTCATTGAAAAAAATCTGGTAACCATATGATAGACCAGTCAGATCTCTGCACCATTCAGCCAATCCTAACCCCGAAGTATAGCTATCAATAAGCGCGCTTCTCACAAGCTTTGGTCTTGCTTCACTAACAATGCAACCCAACCCTAGTAGCTCTTACGGCAGACAGGGTGAGGAAGAAATACGATAAATAAGTAACAGATGAAATAAATGAGTGAGCCCCACTGAATTCATTGGGGCTTGCTCCCAGGGAAGCATGCATAGGATTTCCAGCTAAAACCCTTTAAAATAAATGCTATTGTTATTTCGTTTTCTGTGGCCACGTAGGCATGATTGATTTGCCTGTCACCACCATTGCATCCATCACACTGCATTCCCCTTGAAACATTGTCCAACAAATTAATCAGTCAGGGCTCCAATATTCTCATTGATAGCACGGCTGACCCTGTTCCTGTCTGTTTTCTTCTTTTCTTCCAACCTCTCCAGCCCCCCCCCCCCGCGCTACACTTACTTGTAATACTTGCATAAACCCTATACCATTAAAGAAAATTTGAAGATCATTATTTCCCTCAAAGAATTCTGGGCTCTGTAAGGTAAAGGTAAATGACCCCATGGTGGTTAAGTCCAGTTGAATTTGACTATGGGTTGCGTCGCTCATCTTACTTCAGGCTGAAGGAGCCAGTGTTTGTCCATACACAGCTTTCCAGGTCATGTGGCCAGCATGACTAAACAGCTTCTGGCACAATGGAGCACTGTGATGGAAGTCAGAGCGCATGGATACTCTGTTTACCTTCCCACTGCAGCGGTACCTATTTATCTACTTGCACTGGTGTGCTTTTGAACGGCTAGGTTGGCAGGAGCTGGGACAGAGCAACGGGAGCTCACCCCATCATGTGGATATGAACTGCTGACCTTCTGATCAGCAGGCCCAAGAGGCTCAGTGGTTTAGACCACAGCACCACTTGCATCCATTCTGGGCTCTGTAGTCCCTCACAGTGGTATAATTCCCAGCAACTCTCAACAAACCACAGTGGCCAAGATTTTCTGAGGGAAAGAATGTGCTTCAACTGTTCTTTAATGGTATAGTGTATACACAGCCTCACCTTCAGGAGTTGGGTGGCTTCAAACCCTACCTCCCATCTTAAGGAACACACAGAGAAAAGCCCCATAAAGCACAACTCTGTATATGGAAAACATCCAAAAGTTCAACTCTGTGTTAAATCTGGTAGTTGAAAAACTGTGTATGAGGAGGACTCAGACAGCAAGACATCCAGGTGAAATCTCTGTTTCGGCACCCTTCATCAGGGTGGGTTTGTCACTCGGTTCTATACGAAGTAGGACTTCAGTATAATATAGCTGAACTTCTGTGGCAATCCCTCCAGGAATGGCTTTGACTGACTGGCTAAACCAGGTGAGGGTAGCTGATGGGTCTCAAACCCTCCATGAGTTATGGACTTCCCCTGTATGGGAAGACAGGCTCCGGCAGATTGAGCAGACGAGACCAATAGTGGATCCAACGGTCAAGATGGTGGTTTCTGCATGTGCATAGAAGGAAGTGAGGAGCCGATGGGGCTCACCAACCTAGGAAGGTAACCCATCTAGGAGAAATAGTCCCTAGAAACTTCCCATGTTGCATCCCAGCGCATGGGGGGATGTCAGTCTGCAATGGCGTCCACCATAGAGGGTGAGAGGACTTCTCTGCAGTCTAAATCCAGCCATCCATCCACTCCACCCCACTGACTATGTGTTAATTTGTTACTTGTGATTGTGTTTTGCTTCATTGCACAGGACTGAGTTTGGTGGCCTTCCAGTTTGCATTCTTGGCCTCTGGGTTCTCCCTTTTTAATGTTAATCTCCTTTTCTTGGCCTTGTAGCACTCGTTCCTTTCTTGCACTCTCGATAACAATACCAGCAAACAGCAGGTGCCTCCAAGTTTCACAGAGAGAAGAAAGTTTTCCTTTTGCAGCTCTAGGGAATTCATTAGCTTGAAATGACAATTCTAGGAAGGAAATCAGAGCTTTCTATGTCATTGAGGCTGTTAAAAAGTAGATTGCCAATGCCGGCCTGCTGGCACGAAACCAGAATATTGTAAAAGTGGGGGAAAGGATCTAGGGCATTTAAACCACTATAAAAACTATTGTAGCATTTTGCCCAATGTGCTGTCATTTGACCAGGCTGTTAAATTTGGCCGGCAACTTTCTTGCGGATTATATTCCAGCAGTAAACTTGCCAGCATTGACCTTCTCATTTCCCATCTGCTTTGTTTTTCAAAAATCTTTTTTTGCTAATAAAACTCTTCTCCCCCCCCCCTTCTTTGTCTCTGTTTCATTCCCCGCACTTCTCTTTCTGCAGTAACTTCTGGAGTGTAAATGCTATGTCTGAGGGTTGTTCACATTTCACAGGAATCAAGTGTGATATGTGATGTGAAGGAAGAAGAGAAAATCAAACGTGAACTGCCAAAAGATGCTGTTTGAATGTCTGCCTGAATTAAAGTCAGAAGCAGGGTATAAACAAATGTTATTTATCCATAAGAAGACAACAGATTGTCACTTTATTTATTTATACCGTGTACTTTCGTCTTCACCAGTGCTCAGCGAGCCTCAGCTTATGAAACATTTATTTACCTGTGGCAGGTAGATAAATTGGCAGCTTAATAAGCACAGGTACAGGGCTTTCAACAAGGGGATGGTGTACTTTCTGAGGGAACATCATGATTGCCTCCCCAGTGGCAAGGCTGGATACAGTAAGCGTGATGCTGAGGAAGATGCAGAACGAAGCTTTCCATGTGCAAAATTGGCAGTCTTCTTGCAGTCTCTAAATTTGAGATGCCCCATTGCCCTGTGTGTTGTGTGCTGCCTCTGTTATTTCTGTGGAAGTGTAGATTGATGAGAGGAACACGGCTACGTAAGGGTGGACCATTTACACCCTTACTGACATCCCAGTACACATAGGTGTCCATGTCTGGTCTCGAATAGGTGGTTCACAAGCACCTTTTCCTCAGTGACTGAGCATCTTCATTGCTCACTTTCTGGGGCCTCCACACAAACTTTGAGAGCTCTCAAGAGGTCCATCCTTGGGTGAGTTCACATTACTACCTTAGAGTTGGCATCAGGTAGGTTTGAAGGCTGTTCCGGTATTCCAAAGATGATGATGATGATAATGATAATGATAATGATAATGATAATAATGATGATAATAATAATAATAATAATAATAATAATAATAATAATAATTATCTCAGGTTAAGAACTTTGCTTCAGGATGAGAACAGAAATCCTGCTCCGGTAGCGCAGCAGCAGCAGGAGGCCACATTAGCTAAAGTGGTGCTTCAGGTTAAGAACAGTTTCAGGTTAAGAACGGACCTCCGGAATGAATTAAGTACCTAACCCGAGGTACCACTGTAGTTCTTTCAGCTACAACGGGATATATTTTTAGTGCTGCATAGGGTTTCTTACACAATGCTGTGTTTGAAACCACTCCTTTCTCAACTTCCTTCATTCTTCTTTTCTTTTTTTTAGTTTTTTAAGGATAGGCAGAGGTCAACCGTGTCTGCAGAAGTCTGATGCTTCATATGAGAGGTGAGCAGCCTCAATGCTGGGAGTGTGGAATGCATGGTCCTGAGTGGAAGTTGTGCTGTTTGCACGAAGGATGGGACCAGGGCACTTTATTTGGAAAAGAACCCAAACAAACATTAGGCATGAGAAAAGCTGACCAGAAAAGCTGACCCAGATAACTCTGGGCCTGATCTCTAGAGCTTTGTGTGGGACCTGGAGCTACTCCAGATCCCAGAGAATTGGAAGATGTTATGTACTGAAGATCTCACCCTGGGCCAGCAGGGGATACTGTAGATAGTTTTCACTCAGGCCCACATATGCAAATAAGGGATTGAAAGTGACGTTCAGTGATTGGATAGTTACAGAAAATGGTTACTGTTGCGTTCTAGTGGAGCTCTATATAAGCAGGCTGGCTGAGCCCTTCAGTTCTGTTCTGTTCTGGCCCGTGAAAAAACAAGAGCTGCTTGAAGAATCGCTGTGTCGTCTGATATGTCCACCCACAACTTAATAGAAGACATATAAAATTTGGACTGGGGCCCCCAGCATTACATGCAGGACCCTCTCCTCAGACTGCACCCCTCATGGGACTTGCCTGCCTGGCATGTGCCACTGAACTGTGCCACTGAACTGCTTCCTTGCTGGATGGTAGGATGAAGAGGGATGTGTGTGGAGCCCATTCTCTGCATGGCTGAAATTTAGTCTACCGTGCAAAGCACAACATCAGCTTTATTATGATGCTTGCTTTTGCCTCTATCCCAACGTTGCCTCTGGCTCCACTCACCAGCACAGGTTGCCTGTGGAAGGAAGCTCAAAGCTTGGGCTGAAAAGATACCTCGCCAACTCTATAGAGGAGGCACCATCATCATGTTGTTCTCCGAATAAATTTGATAGCGAATTGGTCTCTGTTTCTGTGGCAGCAGATGTGGGGGAGGGGTGGGGCTTGTAAATGTGATATTTTAAACCAGAACAATTCATTCTCAGGCATATGAGGGAGGGGACGTTGAGGAAAATTTGGAGCAATTTACATGGTCAGATTTGTTTTTGGAAATCTGATTTGCGTTTCCGCCCAAGTGTTTATCTTTATTGGCATTGATGTCATTTTAACAAAATTAGCGGCGTGCTCCCATCCTTCATGGCGAGGCAATTTCTTTCATCTTTATAACCCTGAAAAATTATATCCTGATAATAGAGTGTAAATAACACCAGAGTGAAAGCAATTTCAAAGCCTTATTTTGCTGCAGATATCGTCTTGTGGGCTTTCTTTCTTTGCCTCTGTGCTTCACTCCTATAGGTGACCCATAAATATGCACGCTCCCTTGGGAAATGTTTAAATGCTCCAAGTGCGGTACTTTAACACCAGGCCAAAATTATGCAAGAATGAAGCCCCACCCACCACAAAACGTTCAATAAGGTGTAGATGAACTCACTAACAGGACAGTGCTATTGCTCAGCCTTCTAACTCCACACTGGCACTGCTTTGCGTAGCTCAACTCTCATAGGGCACCTACTTCCATCATGCTATGAATGAGAGCCAAGCTACGCAATCAGCAACCTCATGTAATTTTGTAGCATTCATTTTCTTCAGAGTTTCTATCCTACCCTTCATGTGGAAAAGTTCCTAGGATGTCATAGAAATCTCTCTTTTTTAAAACCCTGTCTTTGCTCTCAGGCTTATAATCTAAAAACACAGGATCCAATAAGAAAATGGGATGGCAAGGAAGAAGGAAATGTGCAAAGCCAAGTACCAAACACTTAATGTTTCAAGGTTCCTTATACTCACCGCACTGAATGGAAACAATCCGATCACAGTTCAAGAAACAGATCTCAGCTTCTCCTGGGGAATAACTGGGTGGCCCAAACTTCCTGGAAGTGTCTGGGAGACACTCCAGGGTTGCCATATTTCAAAAAGTGAGCTTTTGGGGAGGCAAAGTTGTTCAGCTTTTTTTTTTTTTTTTTGCAAGAGAGCCAGTGTGGTGTAGTGGTTAAGAGTGGTAGACTCGTGATCTGGTGAACTGCGTTCACGTCTCCGCTCCTCCACATGCAGCTGCTGGGTGACCTTGGGCTAGTCACACTTCTTTGAAGTCTCTCAGCCCCACTCACCTCACAGAGTGTTTGTTGTGGGGGAGGAAGGAAAAGGAGAATGTTAGCTGCTTTGAGACTCCTTCGGGTAGTGATAAAGCGGGATATCAAATCCAAACTCTTCTTCTTCTTCTTAGAAAAAAGAAGGAAATTCACCAAAATCTACACTTTCAACATAGGTTGCCATATGTCCGGATTTTCCCCGGACCTTTTTAATGATTCCGCCTGGACAAAGTTTTCAACATTTGGCAACCACATCACTTACGATTGCAAAGTAGAGTCCATATTTGTATTTCACTCTGACTTGCTGTTATTTTTATATCTGCATGGATTTGGGGTGATGGTTGTTCTTAAAGACACGTTTGAAATATGTGACCACCTCACTTGCAATAATACAGTCCAACAAAAATGGCATCATGCAACTGCTCTGATCATTTATTTTGTCTCTTAGTAGAACTACATCAGTTCTGGGTAGATGCTACTCTATGGACCAATATTCATGGACCTAAGAATGCTGAACGAGAAGTAAACTGTGTGGACGTCAAGTCATCCTACATCTTCCAGTGGAGATATGTGAATGCATCTGTATATCTGTATCCTGTGCGGTTTTGTTTCTGGGGCAAAGAGAAAGTTCAAGGAGTGGTTGAGTGTTAATTCAGAGCATGAGGAAAATAACCCCTCCCTCTGCTGTGGTCCCAATCCAGAACCCTATTTGTTGCTGCTGAAATGGAAAGAGGCAAAACTGAACATAGAGGGGGTTTAGAGTTTAGAGGGACCTGCTCCCAGTGAAGATGATCACAGCATCTGTATTCTATTATATGTAATAACTTTTACATAAAGATTTTAGTAGGATATTCTTTCAGGAATTTTCACCTGCATTTCTGGGGATTTAAATAACAAAACAGCCAGCCCTAAACATTCCAAGGTGACACCTGAGCAGCTGTTTATCTCCCTTCGGATACGGACAAATATAGCAGAACCACTTGGGTTATCTGAAATTTCCAGTTATTTGACTTTCATTCATTATGTGGCACTGAGGTAAATAGCACATTTCTCCAAATATTTGGGAATTTCCCATTTAGTCCATATACATTGTGTATTAGAACCAGTGAAATATATCAAGTTGGCAGACCAGAAATCTGTAAAACAACTAACTGATTGTTTTACAGATTTTTAAAAAGACTTATGGGAGGACAGTCTTCTTGAAGCTCAAATAATAGCTGATCTCTCTCTGTGAGCTATTTCCTTTCAAAGCTTCCTTGGATGAGTTCTTTGACACCAAGACTGATAAGCCAAATGAATTAAGCTGCATATGGTAGCCCACCTAAGAACTCTGTTTTCATGGCTTGCCAGGGTGTCATGCTTCAGGGTATTGGTTTCCTCCCCTGCGGCCATAAATGAGCAGATCAAATGGAAGGAATTCATACCAGTTAGTTTCTTTAATAAACACAGTAAGGAACAAAGGAAAGCGCCAACCCAGAATGGCGGTGCTCCCAATTAAGGCTTACATCCCCTCCGTCCCTATTAATCTACGTCACTCCTATGTATTGTAACCTGAGCTTCTACCCTCCGCACTTTCTGTTCTGAGACTTTCTGAGCTCTTCTCAACCTTGGACTGAGTGGAGGAATGCTGTCCAGAGACTGCAAATCTGTTAACCCTCTCTCTGCCAGTGTTTCTTCTCCTAGCTGTTCCCCATCCAGTATTTCCCAGCTTCTGCCTTCTGATCTATGCCCTTCTGCAAACCACTGTTCCAAATCTCTACTGTCCTCCTGCTCCTGGGAAGATTCAGGATCAGGGAAGGGGGTGGCTCCCACCATTCCTCCTCAGTGCAGCCCTCCTCAGCACAGTCCCTGACACGGAGGTTGTGGAAATGGGAAGTGCCAAACCTCTGATAGACATTGAAGGCAGTATGCCTACAAATCCTCCAATAATTCTCGGATGAAAATAGGGACATTTCTCACCCCCTGCAACGGACCATCCACGACCCCCCTCCATTTTTTGTCCCCCACCCCTGCAGAGTATTTCTTACCGGAACAGCGAGTGCCATGAGATGTAGCATACACGCCCCCCACCGCCCACAGAAAAACCCTTTATCCTGATTTTATTTTATTCTTTGGTAGATTTACAAGAAGAATAACACATGCCAATAAATAAATTAATTTTCGAAAGCGACGAGATTAGATGTGGATGCACAAAGCATTTTTTAAATTAAAAAGAACAAGACTAAAAAACAAACGACTGCAGAGGGCATGTGTGTTGGGTCCTGTTGGTGTTGTGGTGATGGCTCTGTGGGGTGGGGAACCAAAAATGGGGGTTCAAGGAGGGTCAATGGGGGGTAGTGAGAAACATCCCTATTTTCATCTGAGGAATGTTGGAGGGTATGTAACACAACTGACCAGCTGTGTTAAAGAGTCACAACTTGTGCTGTCCTGTTTCAGAAAGCTCTGTATTGAAGCCCAGTGCAAATTTGCATTGATTTAGAAGTTGTGAGGGAGATCAGCTGATATGGACAGGGTGTCAGGATCTCTAACAAGTGTGCCTGCTGATAAGGATAAAAATCTTACAGCTGTCATAGAAAACAGCCCTGCTCCTTTCTGCTCTCTCTCTCTCTTTCTCTTTGGCAGCCCTCCCTCATGAAGCGGTGGCCCTGAGGTCTCAACTCCAGAAACGAAAAACTTCAAAATAGATCCATCAGTGCAGAAACACTCTCTGTAGGGTGCTTGGAGGGGGGAAGGAAAAGCAGCAGGAAAGGTTAATTTGCAGCTATTCTCTCTATAAATTATGGTATTAGACCAAAGACCAGCAGTAGAATTTTCTCGCCGTGCAAGGTGGGCAGGTCAAGATCTTTGGGCATAACAATCTTTCTGAGCATTGTTGCTATAATTGAAAGGGCATGCACTGCACAACAAGCTGGTAAACTTTATTATAAATCACTGTTTATGTGGCTTCAAACGGACTTTAAATATCTCCCGCTGTCTGTCCTTCCTCTTCTGTGAGGTGGCGTAAATCTAACCCACAAGGTGGCTTGTAACTTTTTAACCTCCTCTACATTTGCCATCCCAGACACGCTGCATATTCGCTTTGTGGCGAATTTTATGACCTCGCAGCGGAAGGAACCCTCTGTATTGTCAATTGTGAGGCAAACGGGCAGCTTCCCTTGTCACACCTTCCCATGCAATCAGACATAATGACTGCTAATCAGCAAATAAGTAAACACAGTTCCCTCCACCCTCAGTGCACACACACACACACCCCGGCGCAGCATAACGGGCAACGCCATCTGAATTAGTTTTTTCTCAAGCTATTGTTTTCTAATACCCACCCCCCATTTTGTGACACAACCATAATGGGTCCCCAAGGAACACTGATGCTTCAAGAATTACAACGTTGTCTCTCCAAGACTGGTTTGTGACACACGCGCCAGATGGTTTTCAACTAAATTGCTGTCAAACTCAAAGCATGCTTATGAATTTATCCTTTGCTTTCGGAAGGGAGCAGCGAAAGAGGTTTCTGGAGATTGAGGCGCCGCTCGGGTGCCACGCCACGTTGATTTGTGTTTTTTGTTTGTTTGTTTATATTTCGTGGCAAAAGCGACAGCTTGCCGAACCTGACAGCTCCTGTTTAATAGCGCCATCGAACTCTATTTCTTACGGAACTCTCCGGGTGCAGGTGACAGGTTGCCGAAGGCCTTGACGGCACCCACCTATTCAAAGTCCGGTGAGGATAGAAGCAGTAATAATGATGCTGAACGGAGGGATCAGCAGAATAGGGGTTAAAAGTGGTCAATTGAAAAGGAGCACTGTAGGGAAGGCCTATTGCCCCAGGAGCTACTAAAACTCAAGCAGATTAGATGCCCAAACATACCAATTAAGAAAGAAGAATGGAGAAATGAAAGCCAGCTATCGTTCATCTGGGGCGAATTTTGCAAAACCTACCCTGCCTCCAGGAAGCTAGGCTTCCCTTCTTTGAAACTTTTCATGGCAGTTTCCTGGGGTGTCTTCCAACAATTTACCGTATTTTTCGCTCTATAAGATGCACCAGACCATAAGACGCACCTAGTTTTCGGAAGAGGAAAACAAGAAAAAAAATATTCTGAATCCCAGAAGCCAGGACAGCCAAGATCCACGTGGCTCTTTAAAGGGAGCACTGAGCAGAGCCTCCCGCCTGCATTGCTCCATAAGACGTGCACACATTTCCCCTTACTTTTTAGGAGGGGGAAAGTGCATCTTATAGAGCGAAAAATATGGTATACTAGTGTAAAATGCACCCAGCTGGTTCGGTTGGGTTTGAATGAGTGCTGTTACACAGATATTGCATGTACGTCCAGCTCACAAGTGGAAGCCCATTTCCATGAGCAGATCCTTGGCTGGCTTGGGACAAATATGCTTGTTGTAGCTATGAAAGGAAGGTTGCTCACACATTACACTGGCTTCAGGTACAAACTGTCTCTATGTATGTGCAACTGTTTGTGTAAAAGGGTATACACACCTTTCTCTGTGCTTGTCAACTATTTTGTACACCGGTACATAGAAGGCGCACATGCTGATTGCAGCATGCGTATATTAGGATTCTTTCTCCGTGTTTGCAGTCATGGGATTGTTGTCTATCACATGACGGTGTAGGTTTTCATTCCACAGTGCGGGAAGTGATGGAGACAGGATGCTTGTGTTACAGTGTTCCGTGAAGTGGGACTATTGTCCTTTGTTCTTTTTCTCTTTGCTGTCTAATGAGAAAGAGGAAGGAGCTAAGTCAGAATGCTCCAAGTATATGATATGTAAATAAAGTAGATTAGCCAAAATGCTGTGCTACTGAGTTTGTTACGCAAACTGCGAACACTCTCCAGATCCTTAAGCATCCTAATGCCTTTTGGCATCAGTTGCTGTGATGTTTGGGCTGGAGAAAGCTTTTGAAGCCCCCAAATGATTGACCAGGAAGGAGAGAACATGCCACTCAGGCATGCGTCTCTGCCAGGGTCCTTCACGTGAGTAGAACAATCCCAACAATGTACACCCCTACAGTGATACATCTTAAGAGAAGTAGGTTCAGTTCTACATGATCTTTGGTTCCCCATCAGCCTTGAAATCTTACCACCTCTTTAGTTGTGGGAATACAGTCATACCTTGGTTCTCAAATGGAATCCATTCCAGAAGTCCCTTTGACTTCCGAAAACGTTTGAAAAACCAAGGTGTGGCTTCCGATTGGCCGCAGGAGCTTCCTGCACTCAATTAGAAGCCGCGAAGCCACGTTGGACGTTTGGCTTCCAAAAAACGCTCACAAACTGGAACGTTCTGGGTTCCAAACTCATTTCCGGGTTTGCGGCCTTTGGGAGCCAAAATGTTCGAGTCGCAAGGCATTCCAGAAACAAGGTATGACTGTAACAAAATAATAGAATTGTAGAGTTGGAAGGGATTTCAGAATCCTCATGTCTAATCCCTTGTTATGCAGGAATTCTGCCCACAGCTGTCTCTGGGTGGGCTCAAACCACGAACCTTTTGGTTAGCAGCCAGACACCCATTGTGCCACTGGGGCTAGTTAAAATAACCCATGCATAACAGACACACATGGGGGGGGGGAGAGGACACACTTTGAGATACTTGGCAGAGGGGACGCATAATGTTTGTGAGTCACCTTAGGGGCTGGTTTTGTAGCCAAAAGCTGGAGTAAAAATCTTATTTTGCATTTGTATTCAAGAATGGTGACCAGTGAACTGAACTGAGCTTTCCATTAGGACTCCGAGTTTACAAACCGGACCTTGGGTAAATTAAGCTCCAGATTCCGGGCAGCTCGATCATTGCTATAAGTGAGACTTGATCCAATATAAAAAGCCATACATGCGTGCCAACAACAGCAAAAGACATACAGAAGGAGCAGAAACAGTGCCAAAGGGTTAAATAGCTTCTTTTTAGACGTTACCAAAGAGTTCCATTTAGGAAATCATAATTGCATTCCATTTTTTCCTGCATGTCAAAATGTAACTACTGGTACTCTATCTTCTCGCAGAAATCACAGTTTATAAGCCATTTTTCATCAGGCCGGTATGAATGGTAGCTGATCACTGCAAATGACTTTGCCATTAGGACCATAGGTTTGGTATTTTTCTTTCCTTTCCTTCCCTCCCCGCCCTCCCAGCCCTGAATCTGCTTTGGAAAGCAACATATAGAACCCTGTTATGAATCGATAAGTGATTAAGCCCAACTTTTCTTGGATGTATGCCTTTGCAAAGGGCTCAGGCCATTGGCTCCTCCGCTAACTTGAATAATTTTCACCAATGAAGGAGGCATTTATCAGGACGATAAGCATACACCACAAGGTGTCCTTGAGTGAACTGAAGTGCGCTTTGGAAATAAATAGATGGCTTTAAAAAAAAGAAAGAAAGGAAAGGGAAAAAAGAGCTGCCGGAATGGTAAAAGATTAAGGATCATTGGTATTAATGAGAGCAGAACACTTTCTTTTCAAAGAATATTTGCTTATGCAGAGAAGATTCAAGCATTTGTGTAAAAAAAGCTGAAACGACTTGTTTTGGGGAAGGTGAACGTTTTCATCAGTGTCCAAAACACCTAGTTGTTTTTCAAGCCCCCTTTGCAATAAAATAAAATTTAAAAACCCATTATCTCACTTGTGCTCTCTTTGAAATTGCCCACATTTGCCCTCAGTGATAGCAAGCAGCCAGATCTGATTGTTCATGTAAGTCTTGCAATATCACCCTGCTTACCATGTGATGGTATCTGATTGGATGGGATCATCCATAGAAATACCCTGGAAGGAGGACAAAACTGAGATTTGGGAGCGCGCTTCCGTTTGCTGTTTGGTCGTATGCTGGAGAAGTCCAAGCAGGAGGCTACCAAAGTTAAGGCAGCCTCATAGATGGAGCAGTTGAGGCAGCATTCTGCCACATTTATGCTTGCCATTGAAACATCTCCCAATCCCCTTGCGACTTTCTCTAGCTGCTGTTGCTAGAAAAATAAAGCCGTTCTGATGGCCCTTTGGACCTTGCGACAAGGATGCCTTGGTAGTCCATCTCCTTGACCAAATGACTTTCCTGTGACATAGACACACTGCAAAAGAGTTCTTATTCAACCCAACAGCAGCAATGCATGGGAATTTGAGAAGAGGGGCAGGTCCTTCGTGGAGGACCAGGCCTTTGATGCAGTTGCCAGGTTTCCTGAGATCAGCAGAGGCAGCCTGGGAGTTAAGGCGTGGCGTCTAATGGCCCAGGGGTGCGCCAAGTGCAATGAGGTGGATTGCGGTAGAGGTGGTTATGGCACCTGGTGGGTTAGGGGAAGATTCTGGTTGGATCTCATCATACAGAACAGAGCCTGGTGATTATGGGGTGTAGCGATGCTTATTCAGATATTGGTTTGGTATGTTTATATTCTGCATTTCTTCCGTCGTGGAACTCAAGGTGGCATATGTAGGATTCTCAGGTGGCTTCCCATCTACGAGCTGACCAGACCCAGACCTGTTCCATTTCATCAAGGTGACTGTCACCGTGTGCCCTCAGACTATCCCCCCCCCCAAGCATAAAATAGCCATTTCCTCACTCTGAGATTTTAGTACAGGTGGCAACCATTTTGTGCGCATCTGGTGTGACTGCTGAAACGTGGGTCCTTTTGGATCCAGAAGAGGGCAGAACAGGGGCCTAACAGGAGCGGTGCATAACAGTGCGGGCTTATGCGTGTTCCACTAATGTGCATGGGACCCAGGAACGGAAAACCTGTGCAAGAGGGTTGCTGCCTGTACTTCAGATTTGATCCCAGTACAGTGGTACCTTGGGTTAAGTACTTAATTCGTTCCAGAGGTCTGTACTTAACCTGAAATTGTTCTTAACCTGAAGCACCACTTTAGCTAATGGGGCCTCCTGCTGTCGCCACGCCGCCGGAGCACGATTTCTGTTCTCATCCTGAAGCAAAGTTCTTAACCTGAAGCACTATTTCTGGGTTAGCAGAGTGTGTAACCTGAAGTGTATGTAACCTGAAGCATATGTAACCCAAGGTACCACTGTACCTGAAAACTAGCCATTAGTCCAGTTAACCCCCCTTTCTTTAGTTCCTGTCCTGTCCATCCTTAGTTCCTGTCCACAAATATCCTTCCACTTTGTTCTTCAAAAGTTAAAACCAGGATTTTCACAGACCAAAAAACCCCCCATTTTAAAACACCAGCCCTTTTTTTACTTCTACCCCCCCAAAAAAAAATAATCCAAGGCAGCAATGAGGCTAAATCAGGGAATGGTGATGAGTACATTATGTGGTGGTTTGTTCCCTCCCTTAATCTTTCCAAACTGTGTCAGACTTTGCTCAATGGGAAAATCATTTCTCTTGTGAAATGCATCTTTGGACAGGTTTATTTTAGTGCCATATGTCTGAAACAAACCCTAAAGAGTGGGAGAGGGAAACAGGCAGATGGGCAGAGTGAGAACTAATGTAAAAATAAATAAATAAAAATCTCTGGGTCTGTGGACGTACCGGGCTTGCAGCATCAGGACATTGCTGCTATGACATTTGCCTATGAGTTATAGGAAACCTTGCCTCTTAAGTGGCGTTGGGGAGAAATCTGCTGGAAGTCATCTGATAGGGAAGTAGGGTAAGCTAGGCTCTGTGTAACATGCGAGACAGATGCTAGAGACCCTGGAGTAAAATGACTTTACCGTGGGGCAAAATGCCGCAGAAGCATAATTGCCCTGTTCCATCTATGGCTGTGTGCAAGAACATATGAAAGACTAGCAGTCTGATACAGCGGATGAGAATTCACAGGTGTCTGGAGCTGCTTGCCACTGCCCCAGGTGATGAACTGCATCTAGGGCTGGGCGATATCTGGTTTTCAACATTGTGATATATCACCAGTTAAACATCGCGATATACAGTGGTACCCCGCAAGACGAATGCCTTGGAAGATGAAAAACTTGCTAGACGAAAGGGTTTTTCGTTTTCTGAGGTGCTTCGCAAGACGGAATTTCCTAAGGGCTTGCTTCGCTAGACGAAACGGCCCTGCCTCTCCTGTCATGGCTACGGTCACTGCATGCACGCACGCTCACTTCCCCGCTCCTCCGGCTCCCTCCCACCTTCCGGCTGACGGCTCCTCCGGCTCCCTCCGACCTTCCGGCTGACGGCCGACCGTCCGGCTGCCTCGCTCCGCTGCCCACCCCCCTCGCGCGCTCCCCTCAGAGAGCCGCTGCCGCCAGCAGCCAGTGTTGCAGCCAGAGTCGTGCTCCTGACCCCCGCCGCCCTCCAGCAGCCGTGTTGCGCAGTGGCCACAACGCGCGGGTGAGTCTGAGGTACCGGCTGCGGCAGCTGTCCTGCTTCTCCCCGCCCCTCCCCGCCGTTGTTAGTGTTAAAATGCAGTGGTGCTTTGCAAGACGAAAAAACTCGCACAACGAAAAAACTCGCGGAACGAATTAATTTCGTCTTGCGAGGCACCACTGTACTGATAGATCTCAGTCTTGGTCTGCTTATTAGTTACTGATCCAGCAATGAAAAGAAACTACACGCACACACACGTCTGTTTTCAGTCATGGGTCACCCATCCTAGATTGGAATGACACACCGCAGTGGCTCTGTAGAGAAAAAGCAAAATAAATATCAAAGAAGAATGCCAGCAAGACTTCCACAACCAATATTTGCAGCATGTGTTTTGCACAAAGCAAAAGAGAGAGAGAGAGAGAGAGAGGGAGGAAAAGAACAAAGGTGACAATACTGATCTGATGTAACACTCCTGTGATAAAATGCTTGGGCAAAACATACGGGGATCGTGCTCATTTAGAAAGAAACTGGAAATAAGTCTTGCATATTTGAGGGGATGCAGTTGCTGCTTTGAGGATACTTTTTGGGAAAAATGAGCTGTTTCTCAGTTGTTAGGAGATATATATATATATATATATATATATATATATATATATATATATATATATTGTAAAGGTTAAGTGAGTCAGCTCAGTTCTGACTGCACATTGGTGAAACTGAATAGTGGCAAAGCGCTTTAATCTCCATTGCCTCCAAGTATTGAATGTGGTGCTTATCAAAGGTGCCACAGGGTGACATTTTCCATTTATCTAGACATTCTCATATATTTGTTAAAAGGTGACAGCTTCTGCTTGTGAACCGACCTTTTGGCAATAGAGCGCAGGAGAGGGGGAACGAGGGGTTGTGTCTCTGGGGAGGGAAAGCACCCCAAAATGCTCCAGCCAGCGCTCCTGAAAACCCAAGTGTTGCCTGCACAGTAACAAACTGGTGGGCATGCTTAGCCCCTGTTTTAAGTACACCCTGAACCAAATCCTTGTGGGCTTTTACCCAGTTGTAAGAGGAAGCGCCAAGGCTTTGATTTCCTATTCACATCTGCTTTCCTGGAAATGTCACACGTTACAGTGGTACCTCAGGTTAAGTACTTAATTCGTTCCAGAGGTCTGTACTTAACCTGAAACTGTTCTTAACCTGAAGCACCACTTTAGCTAATGGGGCCTTCAGCTAACCTTATTAATTTATGTAGCAATCCTGCAAGTACAGTGGTACCTCGGGTTAAGAACTTAATTCGTTCTGGAGGTCCGTTCTTAACCTGAAACTGTTCTTTACCTGAGGTACTATTTTGGCTAATGGGGCCTCCAGCTGCTGCCACCATGCGATTTCTGTTCTCATCCTGAAGCAAAGTTCTTAACCTGAGGTAATATTTTTGGGTTAGCGGAGTCTGTAACCTGAAGCGTATGTAACCCGAGGTACCACTGTATTTCTTTTCCTGTTTTTCTTTCTGCTTCTCCTTCACCAGGGCCAGGGCTTTTTCAGTGACGGCTCCGACCTGGTGTAATCATAATAATTAATAATAATTTATTATTTATACCCCACCCATCTGGCTGGGTTTCCCCAGCCACTCTGGGCAGCTTTCAACAGAATATTAAAATACATTAGTCTACTAAACATTAAAAGCTTCCCTAAACAGGGCTGCTTTCAGATGTCTTCTAAAAGTCTGGTAGTTGTTTATTTCCTCGCCATCTGATGGGAGGGCGTTCCACAGGGTGGGTGCCACTACTGAGAAGGCCCTCTGCCTGGTTCCCTGTAACTTGGCTTCTCGCAGTGAGGGAACTGCCAAAAGGCCTTCGGAGCTGGACCTCAGTGTTAGGGCAGAATGATGGGGGTGGAGATGCTCCTTCAGGTTTACTGGACCGAGGCCATTTAGGGCTTTAAAGGCCAGCACCAACACTTTAAATTGTGCTCGGAGCCAGTGTAGGTCTTTCTAGACCAGTGTTATGTGGTTTCAGTGGCCGCTCCCAATCACCAGTCTAGCTGCCACATTCTGGATTAGTTGTAGTTTCTGGCTCGCCTTCAAAGGTAGCCCCACATAGAACGCAGTGCATTAGTCCAAGCGAGAGATAACTAGAGCATGCACCACTCTGGTGAGACAGTCCACCGGCAGATTGGGTCTCAGCCTGCGTACCAGATGGAGCTGTTAGACAGCTGCCCTGGACACAGAATTGACCTGCGCCTCCATGGAATGCTCTGTCCTATGAGACTAGGACCCTGCAGGACTTGATCTTCTTCTGCAGGGCCTGTAAGACAGAGCTGTTCCTGCCTGGCCTTCAATTTGAATTAACCTGATCCTCTATTCCCCTTTCCCTTTCCTCTTCTATGAAAAAACCCTTTCTGGGACCCCACATTTAAATTCTTCCCTAGTCTCCTTGCAGGCTCTAGTAGGACCAACTTGGCCAGTTAGCCCTGGTGATCATTTGATGTCTACTGACTGGGTTTTTTTCCCTTTTTCTTTTCCCCCCAAAATGACCCCTGACTTTTTGAATTTTATTGATATTGATGCTGTATTTCATGCTGTTTTCAACTCACATTTTAATCAATGTTTTATATTTGCTGTTAGCCACCCTGAGCCCAGTTTTTAAACTGGGAAGGGCGGGGTATAAATAAAAAATTATTATTTTTATTATTGTTTCCCCTCCTCTGCCTTACCATGCGAAAGTGCGCTGTGACCTATTCAGCTGTGCACACACACTGGCCATCGCATTGCAGTTCTAACAGCAGCAACGAGACAATCTGGACATTTCACAATATTGCTTTATAAGTCTCTGGCTTATTTGCAAGGCTTTTTTCTGGTTTCATCTTTTTGGCCAGATCTGTGCAGTTTATGGTCTCTGAGTAGAAGGGCAAAGTTTGCACAACACGGCAGCCTTTTTCTCTCCCATCTATTCAGTTAAGAACATCTTGTTCTCTCTCCTATCTCCATGTGAGAGAAATGTAATTAATGTATTAAAAATGGAAATACATTAAGATAAGATAAGAAGTCTTGATGTACTCTAGGCCAGAACACTTGCGGAAGGGATGGGGTCCTCTGGTAATTAAGCAATCCACTAATAACCTGATCATAATTATAGTGGCTTCACTAATTGCTCTATTCTTATTGCAAATGTTTTTAAGCTCTTTAAGTTCAGAACTTTGCTCCTATTTGGTGTGCTGTGACATGAATTTAAAAGACCCTCTTGAAAGAAGCAAAACGTGCCCATTCTCCTCCTTGCTTTTTTTTTTTTAAAGCAGGAGCTCATTGGATAGAGACTATCTGCTTTTTATTACTTTAGATTGTTATGAATTTGTGGACGCTAGGTTCAGAAAGTGTTAGTATTTAATCAAGGCTCAGAGTGTTCAGCTGAGTGCTAGACCACTCTAATACTCATTACAGGTGGGTAACATCTTAAAATGCAGAGACATCACCTTGCCAACAAAGGTCTGTATAGTTAAAGCCGTGGTTTTCCCAGTAGTGATGTATGGAAGTGAGAGCTGGACCATAAAGAAGGCTGATCGCCAAATAATTGATGGTTTTGAATTATGGTGCTGGAGGAGACTCTTGAGAGTCCCATGGACTGCAAGAAGATCAAACCTATCCATTCTGAAGGAAATCAGCCCTGAGTGCTCATTGGAAGGACAGATCCTGAAGCTGAGGCTCCAATACTTTGGCCACCTCATGAGAAGAGAAGACTCCCTGGGAAAGACCCTGATGTTGGGAAAGATGGAGGGCACAAGGAGAAGGGGACGACAGAGAACGAGATGGTTGGATAGTGTTCTTGAAGCTACCAACATGAGTTTGACCAAACTGCAGGAGGCAGTGGAAGACAGGAGTGGCTGGCGTGCTCTGGTCCATGGGGTCAGGAAGAGTCGGACACGGCTAAACGACTAAATAACAACAACAACAGCAACAACAAGCCGTGTTGGTCTGCCATAATCAAAACAAAATTTAAAAAATCCTTCCAGTAGCACCTTAGAGACCAACTAAGTTTGTTCTTGGTATGAGCTTTCGTGTGCAGATACACTGAAACAGAAGTCACCAGACCCTTATATATAGTGAGAGGGTGGGGAGGGGTATTACTCAGAAGGGTGGTGGGAATGGGTGATTGGCTGATAGGTGTGGTAAACCTGTTGACGACTGTTAACGACTGCAATTGGTCTTACAGGAAAAAGCAAGGGGTGAGATGGCTAAAAATAGCTTTATCATGTATCATGAGATAAGAATCCAATGTCTCTATTCAGACCAGGTCTCTCCATGGTTTTAAGTTTGGTAATAAGTTGCAATTCAGCAACTTCTCTTACCAGTCTATTTCTGAAATTCTTTTGTAATAAGACAGCTACTTTGAGATCTTGTATAGAATGTCCTGGGAGATTGAAGTGTTCTCCTACTGGTTTCTCTGTCTTGTGATTCCCGATGTCAGATTTATGTCCCTTTATCCTTTGGCGTAGGGTTTGGCCACACCTATCAGCCAATCACCCATTCCCACCACCCTTCTGAGTAATCCTTGCATTCAGTAAGTGTTAAAAAATGATTAAGACAGATGAGCCATTCAGAGAACAAACACCTCGTGAGAGATGGCAAATGGCAACACAGTTAGCAATAGCTGAGCAATGGAAGAACCAGACTGAAATACTCCTGAATAGGCTTGCCATACGTATGGGAAATTCCAATCATGTATGGGAATCAAATGCCTAAGATGGCATCTGGGGAATATTTCTTTTTTTGGGGGGGGGATCGTTTTTATTTAGTTTTACAAATATAAATTTATAACAATACCAAATGCACATCTGCATATAGAGATTTCTCTGAATCCCTTCTATGGGTCTTATTGTCAACATTGTCAACTGCATATTATTTCACAATCTATCTTTTGTATCTGTCCACATTGTCTAAAGTGTTTGTTACATTACAAGCGATATTAAAATCCTGCTAATGGTTCTATCTGCTTACTGTGGTCTCCTAAATAAATTATAATTTCCCCCCATTCTTTCTTGAAGTTTTTGAATGTTAAGAGATGTCCAGAATTTCACAAACATATGGCAACCTGGTTTTTGTTTTTGTTTTCTGTCCCCCCCCCGTTTTTCCCCATTTTGGGGGAGGGTTAATAGTCCCCCCCCAGGGGAGTAATAAGAAACATGATGTAAGTCTGCTTAAGCTGGTTTTGTCTGTTTTTAAGTGGAATTTAAGTGCTCGATTAAGCGACTCTCCATTTGGAGGTGCCCAGGTAACCTGCTACAGGAAGCAAATGTGTTTATTGACCTACCGTTTTTCAATCACTGCTGAAACAGCTGGAGACGGACAGTGACAACAACACTATTAAATTCCAGAAAACAATACATTGGCATTATTGACACAGGCATTAAATATCTTGATATGTGAAGCCAGAGGTTTCATAATATCACTACATTTGTTCAGGTTCTGCTGACACATGTTTCATCATGACAAAGTATTGAGGAATCTATTAAATTCATAACATGCTCGGACAATGCAATATGTCATCTCATTGATGGAAACTTTGGTGATTTCTGCAGCGGCTTTTGAGACAGAAGCAGTGCGGAGAGGGAATAGGTTTCTGAAAGATGAGCGTGGAAAGAGGGCAGATGTGTGGTTTTAAGAGTGGGACTGATGGACGCCTTTTGAAAAGAACTGGTGCTCTGGGCTCAACTGTTGGTTCCAGCCTGTTGAGACTTCAATCAGGCTCCAAACTCTTAGCAAAGTTGGATGAAAATTTAGACTGCATGCTTGCAGCCAGCCACTGCCTGAAGGAGAGAAGTACAGGGAGATAATAATAATAAAATATTTTTTTTATTTGTACCCCACCCTCCCCAGTCGGAGCCAGGCTCAGAGCAGCTAACATCAGATGAGCCTCACCAGTAAAGAAGCCACTTTGCATCAATTGCCCAGAGCAAAACTTATACCTAAAGGAAACAAAATAAAAAAAAAATCCTTCCAATAGCATCTTAGAGACCAACTCAGTTTGTAATTAGTATCTGAAGAAGTGTGCACACGAAAGCTCATACCAATAACAAACTGAGTTGGTCTCTAAGCTGCTACTGGAAGGAATTTTTTTTATTTTGTTTCGAATATGGCAGAGCAACACAGCTACCTACCTGTAATTATACCTAATGGGTTTGTGTTACAGGTGAGTATATTTCAGCTGGATGCCGATCAGTGGCGTAGTGTGGGGGGTGCAGGAGGGGGGCGGCCGCACCGGGCGCAACATCGGGGGGGGGGCGTGCGCTCGCACTCGCAGCTCTCTGCCCCTACCTTGAGTGCTAAAATCCACGGGTTAGGGGGCGCAAATTACTTGCCTTGCCCCGGGTGCTGACAACCCACGCTACGCCACTGATGCCGATGATAAATTTATTGATGGTAGGAGCGCTTTGACAATGAAACCGTTTGACAAGGGTTTGCTTCTCCCATAGCCACAGCCTTGGCTCCCAGCTGGCTCCCAGCAGAGATCAGGCATGGTTCTGTCTCTCAGCTGCCCAGCCTGATTCTAGCTTCTAGCTCTCTCAAACAACTCAGCTCTGGCTTTTATCTTTCTAACAGTTGAGGGATGGAACTCTCCCACCCCTTTTACCTCTGGCACTTCCTTTGTCACCTTAATGACCCATGTTTAGGGGCCATTACCAAGAAATTTGTCTGGCTATGCCAGCAATTGGATAATGTTGGATCCAGGAATTAGAAGGAACCCGGGCATATAGCCTGCCTCCCCCAACTCACAATACAATATCGGGGTTCTATATTTCTTGTACTGAAGGGGGAGATTGGACCATGCAGCTTACAATGCCCACTTCAACTTTCTGGAATTCAACATAGTGCTAAGTGGGGAATGCACAGTTTGGGGGGGGGGGACATAGTCTGCTTGTGGAATGAGTTTTTTTCTACCTTCTCCTCTTCTTGCATGCCTCCGCATGCCCCCTAAACCTGTTTTGTCTATCATCATCATCATCGTCATCATCATCATCATCATCATCATTGGAATCATGCTATTCAGCTGAAAAGGCCAACACAATGGCTTACATACAGCCCCCCCCCCCAGCTCCAAACTTTAAATAAAGTGACACACAAAAGGAAAAGGAAGATGAAAATTAAATCAAAATCACACACCAATTCTTAAACAGTTGTTCTTATGATGAGTGCTACTAGCTACTACTTCCAAGCCCCCTGGGCTCCTTGAGGAGGAAGGGTGAGATAGAAACTAATTTAACAGAAACGTATGGGATTAAATTGTTGGCTATTTTTCTGAGTCATGCAGTGGTTCACCCTCGAAGCCCTAGTGATGAAGTAGACTCCACGCACAAGACTTTGAAGACAGCTCTTTACTTGCAGTATGGCAACTATTAACAAGCAGTGGCATTGATGCATATCAAGTCCAATACAATATGGTTCTCTCCCTTGAGCCCAAGAGAGGGTTTTCTAGCTTCTTGTTTCCAAACCTCCTTCGTAGCAGTGCATAGGTCAGCAAACATTTTCAGGAGGGGGCCGGTCCACTGTCCCTCAGACCTTGTGGGGGGCCGGACCCACCATCTCCCGGAAGGACCCCCCAACCGCCGCCACTCATGCCGCAGCTGCCGACTCCGCCTTTGTCTTCGGCAGTATCGCAGCCATCCTCTGCCTCAGCCAGGGGTCTGCGGGGCGCAGAGCCCATTCTGCTTGCCTGGGCAGCAACGGCAACCTTCCCGCCGCCACCATTTCCTCCCGATCGGCTCTTGGCCATATGCGGCCGCTTCAGGGGGAAGGAAGGGGCGTTGCCCAGAGGCATCCCTGGTTTCGGATTGGCTGCAGGAGCTGCCTGCGGCCAATCTGAAGCCGCGCCAGTGTCACGGAAGTCAGCCCCTGTGCGGCGAGGCCTCTGCGCTGTGCCGGTTTAGCACGGGGACTGACTGAGTGGGCGGCAGGGTCTGCAAGGTTCGCAGGGCGAATTAATGAGCCCGATGGGTTGCATCCGGCCCCCCGGGCCTTAATTTGCCGACCCCTGGCATAAGTTATCAGTCCATTGCTTACCTGTCCTCACAAACTCCTTCGGACCCAGCCACTGCTTGGAGTTCCACACTCCCACAGCCAACCTTCAACTCCCACCCTTCCTACATTAGGCGCACACACTATTAAAGGGAATTAACAAATTAACAAGGCAATGATGATTCAGCATTTCTGTGACCTTAATTGGCAAGACAAGTTTTTCTTGCAGCTGTTACATTACATTACGTTGGTTTTCTTCTCCCTACTTCACTTTATTCTTTGTAAAATACATTTCCTAACAAATACAGCACAAATACTAACAGCTGGAACCATATTGCTGGATTTTCACTCACAGGCCACTTACTATCAACATGTCTTAACATTTATGCATCAGGACAGAGGGACCAAGGAAGCAAGAGTCTCCTTCCCACTTATATTTATTTGGCTCGGGGCCTGTGCTGCACGTGCAGCTAAAATAAAAATGATAAAGACTTATGAGGTGGTATGGGATGTGCTACCTCAGACTGCTAGTGTGAGATCATATTTTGAATCTTCTCATATATATACATGAGTGTGTGTGTGTATGTGTGTGTGTACAGTATTCAGAAATCAAGCATTAACAGTGGGCAAACTGGGGTAGAATTCTCCCTCATCTGCTAGGTTGTTTAACAAATGCCACCCCATAACTGAAGTTATTTGGGTAGCTTGCATCAGAAGTAGATGAACACACCATCAAATGCTAAAATGCAAATTCAGCATAAAAACAAACCACAGAGATTAAACAAGTGAAATACCATCAAACTGTCGCAGTGAAGGCAGATCTTTCAAACTTCAAAGTGCCTGAAACTCAGAATTCCTCAAAAGGCCTCTAGAGTCCACAAAAGCTCCTTAAAAGTATTTTTTAAAAAAACTTCTAGGGTGTTTTTGTTTTAATGTGGGAGATTATTCAAAAACAACACCCCCCACCTGAAACACTATATAAACCATCCAGTTTACTATATGTGCAGACTGAGCATTGTGTTCCGAACAGCTGCTGGGACGAAGGAGAGACGATTTTTTTTTTTAAAGTCTCATCACGAAGAAATGACATTTACAAAACAGAACCAGAATGTTCGCAATTATATTTCTGATAAAAAAATAAATAATACATTGGGTTTCTGAAAAGCTCCGGCAAGCACAGTTCTGAAGGAGGGGGGGTGGGTTGGCATGGCGCCACGACGGAATTAAAGTCCCTTCTTCTGTATAAGCAGCAGGAGGGTTCCTGACAGAAATAAAGTGAGTGTATGTTATATAAGTAATTTATTTGTGCATCTTGGCATTGCAGCACTAATAGGCTGGCTGCCAGGTATTCTGGGCTGCAGTTTGTCATGTCTGACTCTTTTAGTCCTTTTCAAGCAATTGAAGAAATGGCCTTCTGCAGGCTGTCAGTGACAGATACAGGCTCACTCACATAGATAAAGCTCAATTAGCTCCCGGAGAAAGCATCTTTTAAAAATGCAATGAGCTGCGCCGTGAAAGATAGGTAGACAAGTGTTACACGGAACAAAATAAAAAATGTTAACGCGGGTGAGCGAGCTTAGTTGGGAGCCTACTCCCATTGCTTCTGTCTCTTTCACGTAGCGCACCCCGATATTATTTCAGAAACTCAGCGTGGTTCACTTTTAAGGAGCTCCTAAATAAAAGTGTTTTTGTTTTAGTCGTTTTCAAGGACTTTCTTCTGTGTCTGCCTCGCTACGGAATAATTCTGTAATGCATTCTTGGGTACTATGTCTGCCTTCTCCAGTCACAGAACAATTGCAAGTTTCTACGATTTGTTTCCTAGAGAAGGGGAGAACTAAGGACTGGAATCTTGCGGTGTGGTGTCGGTTTTTAAGAAAATCTTTTGTTTGTTGCTCTTCCAAAAGGTACAAAGCAGTGAATGGTCACCAACTTTGATTTTATAGCCTGTCCTATACCTACAGCGAATTAACACTTGCTTTATTTCATCTGTCTTTGCAATCAACCAGTGAACATTGTCTTTTTCAGAAGGGTTAAACAATGGAGACTCAGACAAGTGGACTCCCCCAAGACTGTCCCATGACTTTATTTATGATATAACATGTTGTCTGCTGTATTTCTTTCCATCTCTGTTGATTTTTAAAAATATAATATTTATTAAATTTTATTTTGCAATTTAAAATACTCACTTTACATCCTTAAAGTATCAGTGACTTCCCTTCTTCTCTTTCCATGCTTCATTTTACATATCATAAATCCCTGCATATTTTACAAAAACTAAACCATTCAGTATTCCATTATTGCATTCATTAAAACTTATTTACACTGTTGAATTTATCTTAATGCTGCCAGCGTTTTCAGCTGTACACAATTATTTCCCATATATTCAATAAACTTTTTCCAATCTTCTTCAAATGTATGTTCTTCTTGTTCTCTTATTCTATATGTTAAGTCTGCGAGTTGTGCGTACTCCTTCAGTTTAAGTTGCCATTCTTCTTTGGTTGGGACCTCGCTCATTTTCCATTTTTGGGCTAACAAAACAAGGGCCGCAGTAGTAGCATACATAAATAGTCTTTTTTGACACCTGGGAATTTCAGTCTGAATTATCCCCAACAGAAAGGGCTCTGTTTTTTGGGGGGGAAACGTAGGTGGTACTGTGGTCTAAACCACAGAGCCTAGGGCTTGCCAATCAGAAGGTTGGCGGTTCGAATCCCTGCAATGGGGTGAGCTCCCATTGCTTCTGCCAGAAGCGGCTTAGTCATGCTGGCTGTATGACCCAGAAGCTATCTGCGGACAAATGCCAGCCCCCTCGGCCTATAGAGCGAGATGAGAGCGCAACCCCAGAGTCGTCCGCTTTACTGGCCGAGGGAGCCAGCATACAGTCATGTGGCCAACATGACTAAGCTGCTTCTGGCGAACCAAAGCAGCTCACGAAAACGCCGTTTACCTTCCCGCTGGAGCGGTACCTATTTATCTACTTGCACTTCGACATCCTTTTGAACTGCTAGGTTGGCAGGAGCAGGGACCGGGCAACAGGGATTCAGTAGTACGCACGAAATGCTAAATGGACTAAACAACCTTTGAGGATTCTTCCAATTCTTTGATCAAATGGTGAGACAAATGGTCTGGCTGCAAGTCGTTCTTCTCCTTAAAAGACCTTGTTACCTGGCACCCATAACCTATGTGTGTTTACTGGGCAGACGGTCTTACTGAGCTCTGTGGGTTTACTCCCATGTAACTTTGGAGAGCCTTAAGTTATAGAGATATTATGGTTCAGTATGGGAGGTTGCACCCTGGAGCATTGATTAAATGCCGACAGTATGCACATTTCTGTCAGGAAGGATGTCAGAGGAGGATGTCACCATAAAAACGAGCATTATAGATCTTCACTGCTTTCTGATATATGTTTATTGTACAGCCTGATACAGGATAAATGATTCACATTTTATGTTATACCGGAATTTGAACTTCTGTAAATCTGATTTGGCTTGCAAGAACAGAGCTCCACCTAATAAAAATTCCCCCTTCATAAACGGTTAGCTGAATTAATGCATAAGGCCTGTTTAAAAGATTAATGGCAAATATTGATGGAAAAATCAAATCTAGGTGTTTTATTTTCCCAGATTGTCGAGGACTTGACATTTCATTTGCTAGTCTTTTCAATATAGCCCCTTACAACTCACTTTATAAAGCAAAAAGAGTAGCGATTCATATTTATATTCCACATCATTTGGGGCATATCAACAGTCATACAGAGTTGAAAACAAACGCTGAAAATATTAAAATTCCTTATGTTATGCACCTATCCTAAACTTGAATTTCTTTTCTTTTTCTTTTAGTGGGGGGATGAATCCACTGTTAAGATGGTACGATTCTCATAAATCAGTTTTGAAGCGGCAAATTATTTATACTGAAATTAGTCATAGGAGCAAAGATAGGGTTGGAGATGCATTAGAAATGGGGAGATTATATATTCCAAGAGTTGTGGAATGTTTAAGGGGAATCTTGTAAATTTCCAGAAGCAATGGGTGTTGTCAGCAGAAGGAATATACCAGAAGAATTTACAATTAGGTTGGGTCCTTTTATATGTCCACATAGAACTAAGGATGTGATTCACCTAACAAACTCCTTCAGTGGAATTTTTCTCTTACACCATCCCTGTAAAGTCATTACAAACCAGTTGCGTGGCAAGACTCTCAAGCTGACCCCCCATTAGGATAAATAAATTCACACAGACACGGATATTTTGTTTAAGGTTTTGGGCAAAAATTTGGCCACAACTTTATTGATTACAGGAATGAGAGCGGTATTGGCTTAGGCATTGGCAAGACTATATCTGACTCCTGCCCCCTTTGCAGGAAGTCTGTAAGGGTAAACCACCCAAAGGGAAATTGCTTCGGGGGAACCCCCTGCATCTCCCCTGGTGTTCCCAGAGGCCTGGCCTGGCCCTCACCCTTCAAGTGGACTTTGGACAGGAACCAGGCCCTGGATTCCTTTAACGGAATACCCTTGAAACTGGAGGGGCAGGCGATGGCCAACCTCCCCTCCCCCATTCACCATAAGCCAATGCCTTACTGCCAAACCTTAGAAAGTTGTAACGATTGCTAAGAGGTAGGCAAAAACCAAGTGGCCCGTGCCAATTTCCCAAATGGAAAAAATTCCTACCTGGCCCCCGACTCAAGCCGGGCAACCAAACAAAGTCCAAGCAAGGCCAAAGGATCTAAATTAAAAGGAGGGTGGGCGGGTGTTCAGCAGCGCGAAGCAGGAGCCAAGCACACGCCAAACTGCCGCTTCCCCCCACTATCACCCAATGACATGATTGGGCAATAGCCCTGGGTGATTGTGGTGCCACCAAGGTGTGAGGGTGATAGCTCCACCCACGTCAGGGTGGGGGGAACCAGGTTGAGAGCCTACCTGCAACCAGGACCATCTATTAAGATGATCCCATTTCTCAACAATTGCTGGTATGATGAGTTCAAGTGCTCTTTGTCACATGGTGTCAGGGATTGACTGGATGAGGAAGGGTGGTGGAAGCTGTCTACCCAAGAGCCCCCCAGGGAAGGCACAGGAGAAGATGAGTTAGATACCGGATTCTGGTGGTGGGACACTGGCCATGCCTCAGAGGAGGGGACAAGTTGGGAGGTACTCGAAGGAGGAATCTTGAGGGATCACGAAGAGACAGAAGCAGTCAGGGGCCCCAGCACAGGGCTGGGTGATGGGATTTCCAGTTTAGATGCAGGCTCTGTCAGAGATGACAGAGGGGAGGCAGACCCTACAACTCACCCATAGCTCCATCAAGACAGCTTCTCTGCTGATGGCTCTCCAGGCCCACTTGCTTCTAGAACATAAAGAATGTAATAATAATAATAATAATAATAATAATAATAATATAATAATAATAATAATACAGTGGTACCTTGGGTTAAGAACTTAATTTGTTCTGGAGGTCCGTTCTTAACCTGAAAGTGTTCTTAACCTGAGGTACCACTTTAGCTAATGGGGCCTCCCACTGCCGTCATGCGATTTCTGTTCTCATCCTGAAGCAAAGTTCTTAACCCGAGGTACTATTTCTGGGTTAGCAGAGTCTGTAACCTGAAGCGTCTGTAACCCGAGGTACCACTGTAATAATAATAGGGTCTGGACAATGCTTCATCCCCAAAGAGTCAGTTTTTATGCACGCAGTCAGTTCAAACTGTGCAATATTAACTGTGCTCTTCCTCCCAGCCCCATGACACATGGTGCATTCATTTCTAGCATTAGATATTAACTAATATCATTGATGCTGATTGCAATGTTTTATTTATTTATTTTACATAGCTGTACCCAAAGCTGCTCCAGAAGTAAAGAAATCATTTTTTCAGGTATTAGTATTGCACAGTTTGAACTGACTGGGTGCATAAAAACTGACTCCTTTTGGAATGCAGCATTGTCGAGAACCAAAACTTTACTTGCCGAACTTTCTTCAAAACATCAAAGATACATCTAGATAATTCCATACGATATCTTGTGTGAGCCCAGCACAGGTTCATCTTCTTGTTCTGGTTTAGTCGTTTAGTCATGTCCAACTCTTTGTGACCCCATGGACCAGAGCACGCCAGGCACTCCTGTCTTCCACTGCCTCCCGCAGTTTGGTCAAACTCATGATGGTAGCTTTGAGAACACTGTCCAACCATCTCGACCTCTGTCGTCCCCTTCTGCTTGTGCCCTCCATATTTCCCAGCATCAGGGTCTTTTCCAGGGAGTCTTTTCTTCTCATGAGGTGGCCAAAGCACTGGAGCCTCAGCTTCACAATCTGTCCTTCCAGTGAGCACTCAGGGCTGATTTCCTTCAGAATGGATAGGTTTGATCTTTTTGCAGTCCACGGGACTCTCAAGAGTCTCCTCCAGCACCATAATTCTTCTTAGAAATTCTTCTTAGAAATAAAACTTACAGTCAGAACGGACAAGCATAGCTCTGTCTCTCATAGGTTCCATTGGCCTGCATTTCTACCCCTTAGGCCAGGCTTCCTCAACCTCGGCCCTCCAGATGTTTTGAGACTACAGTTCCCATCATCCCTGACCACTGGTCCTGCTAGCTAGGGATGATGGGAGTTATGGGCCAAAAACAGCTGGAGGGCCAAGGCTGAGGAAGCCTGTCTTAGGCTATGCAGATCCTGAGAACAAAGGCTAAAGGCAACTCCCTTTCAAAATGGAGATTTGCAACCAAATACCTTTGCCACTTGATCCAAGGTTAAACACTCACATGTTAGCTGCTAGAGAACAACAATGGTTAATTATCAACCCATCTAGTCAGCCCAGATATCTCGCCTTGCTTAGTATACTTCAGTGGAATTTCCCAATGATAAAACTTTCAGCAATGCACATGGCCATTCCCATGTCAGTGTCAATTAAATAATTATACTGAACAAGCAATACAAAGACATACAAAGCATCACTGCAGTAAACCACCCAGTACCAATTCATTTCAAAATGTTAAGCGCCACTTCTGAAAGCACGAAGCTCTTTCTACCAATTATGCGGCTAATGATGTCCAATGAAATGGGGTGTTAGCAGCACTGACACAGGAAGCATGCTGAGCATTTCTCAAACCTGTTAATATGGTTGTTATTGTGCCTCTTATGAGGATGCTCTTAATGGGGAAGCCAGACAGGCTTTCCACCTGGTATACGTAAGCGGTATAAACTTTCCAGAGCAGACCACAGTGGACCTTACAGGTAGTCCAAATAGTGCCCCCAAATATATTTTTAAATAAAATAAAATATTTTTTTATAAAAATATTTATAGCCTGCCCCTCGTACAATATACTAGAGCAGTATACAACAAAATGTACAAGTTGAAACAGCATAAAACATCTCCCACCATTCAATTTCACTGCCTCAATAAAGATGGGAGCCTAATAATGTGAAGAGGTTTGGGGTGTTTTAACCCTTAGTCACCCCCTGACACTTGGCAGGTCTGAGATTCTTTCTATATGGTAGAATTTGCTAATATCACAAGGTCTCTGGGACTAAAGAAAAAAAGAAAGTTGGAAACAAAGCAGGATTTTTATTAATACATACCTGATGAGACTTAAAGCTTCACGATTAATCTGATAAAGCACAACACTTGGTCTCAGTCTAAATCAAAAGGAGTTAAGAACTTTACTTATTACTTTCACTTTAAGAATGTTACTAAATAAACTGATTTATGCTAGAATGGCTGTTATGTGAAACACTTCCAGCCCCCTTCTAGAAACTTTTCCTCCCCTAAATGGAAATAATCTGCTTTTCCCTGCCTAGCAAGCCCCTAACCAACCAGCTAATCCCCTAGCTAAACCCAATCCAAGTCCTATCTGGCAGTTAAATAAGACAGGTTCTTTCTTTCAACTCTCAGTTCCCTCCTGATTGGATGACACTCCACTCAATCCTGATTGGCTGCTGAGTCTCCAGGAGGATGACTCAAGATCTGTCTGTCACACCAGGGCTCTCATTTTATGAAAGAGATAGAAAAACGTCCACCAACTTTCTCTACTAATCCCCCTCCTTACCTTTCCCCCCAAACTATTTTACCCCTTTTCCCTTTTCTAAATTAAATAGCACTGGATGTTGTAACCTTACCTTCTAGAAGAGCCCCAGATCATTTGGGTTGACTTCTCTTGTACCTTTCCCAACACTACAATACAGTCATACCTCATGTTATGTTTGCTTTATGTTACATTCTTTCAGGTTACGTTCCGTGGTGACCTGGAAGTACCGGAAAGGGTTACTTCCGGGTTTTGCCGCTTGAGCATGCGCAGAAGCGCTGATCATGCTTCGTGCATGTGCACAACACCTGTGCAGATACGGCGCTTCAGGTTGTGCTCTTTTCATGTTGCGAACGGGCCTCTGGAACAGATCCCGTTCGCAACCAGAGGTACCACTGTACTCTCTTTGAGGTTAAATACTCGAATACAGTATTTGAAGGGTGGTCATACCATGGAAAGGGACGCGGGTGGTGCTGTGGATTAAACCACAGAGCCTAGGACTTGTCAATCAGAAGGTCAGCGGTTTGAATCCCTGCGATGGGGTGAGCTCCTGTTGCTTGGTCCCAGCTCCTGCCAACCTAGCAGTTTGAAAGCACGAAGCGCAAGTAGATAAATAGGTACCTCTGTGGTGGGAAGGTAAACGGCGTTTCCGTGCGCTGCTCTGGTTCGCCAGAAGCGGCTTAGTCATGCTGGCCACATGACCCGAAAGTTGTACGCCGGCTCCCTCGGCCAATAAAGCGAGATGAGCACCGCAACCCAGAGTCGGCCACGACTGGACCTAATGGTCAGGGGTCCATTTACCTTTACCTTTACATACCGTGGAAGCAGTTGATTGGTGTTGACCATGGGGTTGGCAAACTAAGGTCCGCTGGCCAGATCAGGCCCAATTGCCCTCTGGATCCAGCCCGCAGACGGTCCTGGAATTGCTGCTTGGATCAACGTGATCATTCGGGCTGTGCCATTTTATTTTTTTTTAATTTCCCCCCTGGGCGCCATTCCCACCCCACACGGCGGCTCCTCCCCCCTCCTCCCTCCTGGCTTCTCCCTGCCCTGAGAAGGAAGGGAGCTGGGCTTTGATTGGTGCCAGCCAATCTGAAGCCTTGCCGCCTGCACTCTGAGACTTGCCCACCAGCCTCTCCATCCATGGCTGCACTGTGGGCATTGTGATGGGTGCATCGCAGGGCTTTGGCTGGAGCTTGGCACATCTGCTGGCCCCGCACCTGGTGCCCATGAAAGCTGGTCCGGAAGGGAGAGGTGCTCCCGCCAGGGCCAGCTCCTAACCGCCACAAGTCCGGCCCGCCACAAGGTCTGAGGGGCGGTGAATAAGCCCCCTCCTAAAAAAGTTTGCTGACTCCTGGTATTGACCATAGCCTCAGAAAAGCCTATGCAAGCTCACTCCCTTCAGCATCATCCTAGCTGAGGAGGAGTGGGGGAAAACAAGACTGAAATAAAATGTCCCCAAACAGCATATTCTTGCTGAGTTCCAGGCCAGGTTGAATTTTAATAGGTGAGTTATAAGGCCCTACTCAGAGGGGTTTATGTCCCAAAACTGCTGACACAATTTAAACTACTGCAATGCAAATGGCGGCACTCTCATAAAAGAAGCCAGCAACGTTTCAATATGTTGTCTACGAGCCTCGAGAACATTGAAGATGATTTATGGCCAAGTGGACTAAAAATTTAAATGCTCTTTTCCAGCAAAGGTACATTTTTCAATACAACGGCTGCAATGCATAGATGATTCTGTATTCTGCCACTATACACGCTGTGACAATATAAGCCTTTTGTGATAGGGTAACATTTGCAATCCAAGATTAAAATCTCGGAAACTTGTCAACAAAAACAGATGATAATGCGAGTGAAACTGCAGCTATCAAATACTAGTGCCTTGCAAGTAATTTCTGAAATGGTCACCAACTGGCAATTTTCTCTTCCCCCCTGCTCACCTTCCAAATACAAAGGAGGTGGTTCGGAGGTCATTTTAATATTTTGGGTAAGTGTTGTGGAAACCTTGGTGATGTCTGAAGCTGAAGGCACAAGTAAGCTATGAAGTACAATGCAAGTCGCCACAATATTGACCATCACACCTTGTTGACCCTCATTACAACTGAAGACCTTCTCTCATCTTGATGAACAGACTGTAATACGCCCATTAAATGCGTATCAGGTATGATTCTGTGAAACACTGTCAATTCAAAGGTCAGATATTTTCAGCTATCTATATTTCAAACAAATTCTAGGAAACTGCCTTTTTTTATTTACTCAAATCAAATATCGAAGACCTTTCCCTGCAATCAATGACATACCCGTAATCATAGCAGATAACAGGTAAAAATCCTGCAGGGTGAAATCTGACTGCATTTCATTGCATTGGTCAGTGTCAAGAGAAGTATGCACAGCCACTACATACGGACCATCATAATAAAAGCTTTGAGATGTTGAAGGAAAATTGGCATAAGATTGTCAGAGGATGGAGTGAAGTCCCTAAGCAGGAATAATCTAAGGGCTCTGCAGGGTACCCTGATCCTGACCTTTGAAGTATAGCAATATATTGGTTGCCAGGTGTGAAGCCAGGTTTAAATACTACACCACAAGCCCCCTTCAGGCCTTATCTTGCGAAGGGGGAACATGTGGGATGTGAAACACAGAGCAGTCAAATACAACATTCCTAGAATGGACATAAAAGGGGATGTCTGGACCAGCCAGTCGGAACTTCCGGTTTCCTCCTGGCAGGGACAGACTTCCTCTGCATGTGACCAGAGGTGGGCGTGACCTCACCTGGGCAGGTAACAAAATAGCTTGGGGAGGCAGACATCTCTCTCTCTGACTCCATTTCTCGAAGAAGCAACATCTGCTAAGCCTGAGATGCTCTCTTGGCTTATGTCCAGCCAAGAGAGGAGAAAGGTACTATCTCCTTATGGGATAGATTCCAGGTGTATATATTTTGTAACCTAAGTCTGCCTTCTGGGATCCTTCTGTGAACAGAATGTGAGTAAACTATTTTATATGTTTTTATACAAGACTGTGTCGTGTCTATCTTTTTATGAGGGAATAAAGGGAAATTACCAAGGAAACTTATTTTTAGAGGCTTATACAAGCCTGGCAAAGATGCTATTTGCTGTACAAGTTTTAAAAAGGGAATGTTACCCTGCTAAATTGTAGAACTTGTTAACACAAGTTGGGAAGGATCTAATTTAACAATATATCCTTTCCTGCCTCCCTGAACACTTCCACAGAACACAGGGAGAGGAAGACAGTGGGAGCAAGTTTACCCTGTCCCCCAGGGCTGCATGACTGTCCTCATGTACCCCAGCAAACTTTGCAGCGTGTTATCTCTCTATCTGTATCCGTCACGGCTTTTGTTGGTGGTCAACAAAAGAGGTTTAAAGACTCTCTCAAGGCAAATCTAAAAAAAAATGTAGTATATACACTGAGAACTAGGAAACACTGGCCTGCAAGCGCTCCAGTTGGAGAACAGCATTTACCAAAGGTGTCATGGGCTTTGAAGACTCTTGAATGCAGAACGAAAGGGAGAAACATGCTAAGAGGAAGGCACGCTTGGCAAACCCTCACCGTGATCAACTTCTGCCTGGAAACCTATGTCCCCACTGTGGAAGGACATGTGGATCCAAAATTGGCCTCCACAGGCACTCATAGACTCACTGTTAAAACCATGTTCATGGAAGGCAATCTTACTCGGCTACGAGGGATCGCCAAAGAACAACAACAAGAAGAAGAATCTGTCGTGGTTCCTAACACAACAGAGAATCCTCCAGGTTCCTGGGGTGCATTTCAGAAGGATACAATCAATCAAGTAATCAGCCAACACAGTGGTGATTTAGAAACAGAATTCATGTCTGAAGAAATGATAGAACACTATCTGAGGGCACAACCCATTTGCACAAACCTTATTTGAAGTGAATGGGAGCTCTTGTTTTAATTGAGCTGCTTCAGATCAGCTCCCTTGAGGAACGTGCCCTTGATAGCAACTCTTTAGGCCTGGCTGTGGTAATGGACTGGATGGAGACCAATGAAGAGCGGTTCAGTCCAAGCAAGACCAAGGTGCTGCTAGTGTGTGATTCTTTTTGTGAGTCGAGGACCCGCCACCCGTTTAAGGATAAATAAGACACAAGGACACATGCATTTTAGGTTAATGGGCTAAATAAGGCCACAACTTTATTGGTTACAGCATGTGAGTGGTATTGGCTTAGGCACTGGATCAAACAAACTATACATGACTCAACCCTGACAGCGGGAAGTCATTTGGAGGGTTAACGACCAGTGGGAGGAGCTTGTTGATGCAAATGCAACTGGAAGCTTCCCCCTGACGTCACCGGGGGTCGTGCCATGGCCCTAGCCACCAGCAGGGCATCGGACAGGATCCATGACCGCCGGATCCCTTTAACAGAATACCCAAAAAGTGAGGGGTATGTGATGTCCCCAACTTGCCCTCCAACACACCACACATATTCCAATGCCTAACCAAATTCCAGAATCGCAATGTGGGTGCAGTGCTGCCGCAGCTGCATAAGTGCGGCTAAACCCTGCCCCCAAGCTGAGCCAATTGGCTGGCAATGGGGGTGCAGCGCAGCAGCCGAATGGCTGAGGCAGGGGGCTGAAATGCCCCACTGCCGACGTGGGAACTGGCTCCCGCTCACAACCCCTCCCCTCTGGAAGGAGGAGAGGACTTGCTGGATATGTGGTGGACAGCCCGTTCTAGACAGGGTTGCTCTCCCCCTGGAGGACCAGGTCTAAGCTTCAGGGTTCTCCTAGATCCACTGCTGTCCCTGGTGGCACAGGGGACCTCATTAGTGCAGGATACTTTCTACCAGCTTCAGCTGGTGGCTGAGCTATGCTCGCATTTGGAGAGGGGTAACTTGACTCTATGCTCAAGTAAACTAGGATCTCTTAACCTCTAGATTAGATTACTGCTATACACTAAGACGCGGGTGGCGCTGTGGGTTAAACCACAGAGCCTAGGGATTGCCAATCAGAAGGTTGGCGGTTCAAATCCCCGTGACGGGGTGAGCTCCCATTGCTCGGTCCCTGCTCCTGCCAACCTAGCAGTTCAAAAGCACATCAAAGTGCAAGTAGATAAATAGGTACCGCCCTGGCGGGAAGGTAAACGGCATTTCTGTGCGCTGCTCTGGTTCGCCAGAAGCGGCTTAGTCATGCTGGCCACATGACCCGGAAGCTGTACGCCGGCTGCCTTGGCCAATAAAGCGAGATGAGCGCTGCAACCCCAGAGTCGGCCATGACTGGACCTAATGGTCAGGGGTCCCTTTACCTTTACCTATACACTAAGAAGGCTGTAACCGCAGTAGTGCAGAATGTGCCAGACCACTAATGGGTGTAGTCAGGATTTATTTTAGGGGGGTGGGTGGGAAGCAGAACTGAGTTATCTGCAACACAATTGGTCAGTTAGTTAAGCATTTTTACTTAATATTTTTCCTCCCACGAATGGGAGAAAAGCAGTCTGAGTCCATAACACCCATTCTGGCACTGCCTGCCTGCACATTTCCAAGCCTAAGTCAAATGGCTGGTGAAAAGCCCTATGTGGCTCAGGGCTCCTGTGTCAAACAGAACGCCTCTTCGCACTTAACTGTACCAAGATTCTGCATTCATCATCTGAAGCACTTCTCCAGCTGCCCCCTAATAATAATAATAATAATAATAATAATAATAATAATTTATTTATATCTCGCCCTCCCCAGCTGAAGCCGGGCTCAGAGCAGCTAACAACAATAAAAGTAACACAGTTTACATAAAATCACAATCAATTAATTGAAATGCATTCTAAAATCAATTCATTCTGAGAGAGGTCAGACCGTGGGGACAAGAGAGGAGGCCTTTTCTGTTGTAGCACCCATCCCAAACACTGATATTAACATCCTTTTGATGCCAGGTTAAGATGTACCCCTTCTGCCAAGCATTTGAGGGAATATGGTTATCATGTTGATTGCAATATCTGTGTTATTTTGCTGAGTGCATGTATGCGTGTTGTGCTGTTGTCAAATTTGAAGGGTTAATTTTTTTTAGTGTGTATACAAGTTGCCTAGTATGTGTGTCTGCTTTTGCCATATGGGTGATAATTTGTACATTTACTTACTATTTATATTTAGATTTATATAATGGCTAGACCTGTTAGTGCCCATAATCCAAGACTGCCTGCGCTATTTTGTTTTTGATATGGAAGGTTATGCTTTCCATTATTAATGGCTTACCGACCGTATCTGAGCCGTTTCCTAGTGAAATGTGTTCTTCCTTAAAACAAATGTAAAGTGTTATTTGCAGGCGTTGTTGACATGTGTAAGGCATCAAGTGCTCCAGGGACACTGTAAATTATTTGCAAGGTCTTTTTACACGACCGTGTGCCGGTTTGAGCATTTTATAAATATATTTATTAACTCTCTGTGGCTCATTTATAGCTTAGCTTGGAATAAAATGTCATCCTTGCTTGAAATATTTTGGCCCTCAATGCCCATAATGCCATATTAGCAGGATGACACAGCATGCCATATAACGGAAGATGGTAAAACTTGTCATTTATAAGTCCTTCCCAGGTATCTCAGCTAATATGTGCATATATAAAGTTAACAGGGATAGGTTTGTTCAATCAGTTGGTAAAAGATCTTGTTTTTTGCTCGATTTATCAGCTCCTTCTTTTCTTTCTTTCTTTTTCTTTTTCTTTTAAAATATTTCACTGTTTACAAGTGAAGTTACAATGGAGCTGACTGCCAAAAATTAAAGCCTTCAAAAATGAGGATCAAACTCATGCGCAACAGCAGTTTTGACCATTTAGGTGGCACTGTAGGAGTTGCATGTTTCCTGGGCTGGCCCAAGACATTTCACTGCCTGAGGTGGAGAACAAAATGGCCTTCTCTTCCCCTTCCACCTATAAAAGCCTGGTGATGAGATAGCATTCTCCAGCAGATCAGAGGCAGCAGGCTTGTTTAGAGGGCAAGAATAGGCTCTGTGCATGCACAATGCTGTCATCTAACAAGAATGAATAGCGCAGGAGGAACAGCCAGGGGCTCCTGCCATTGCCCTCCCACAATTACTGCCTGAAGAGGTTGCCTCCTCCTACCTAATGGTAGGGCCAGCCCTGTATGGACTTCTTCTGGAAAGGGCACTGGGTGAATGACCATTCGTATTAGTATACTCACATTGATTTCACAATGTTTAATGTTTTATTATGTTTTTCTATATTCTGGAAGCAGCCCAGAGTACCTCAGGTGACCCAGACAGATGGGTGGGGTATGAATAAAGGTAAAGGGACCCCTGACCATTAGGTCCAGTTGCAGACGACTCTGGGCTTGCGGCGCTCATCTTGTTTTACTGGCCGAGGGAATTGGCATACAGCTTCTGGGTCATGTGGCCAGCATGACTAAGCCGCTTCTGGCGAACCAGAGCAGTGCACGGAAATGCCATATACCTTCCCGCCGGAGCGGTACCTATTTATCTACTTGCACTTTGATGTGCTTTCGAACTGCTAGGTTGGCAGGAGCTGGAACCGAGCAACGGGAGCTCACCCGGTCGTGGGGATTCGAACTGCCGACCTTCTGATCGGCAAGCCCTAGAGCCCTGTGGTTTAGACCATAGCGCTACCTACGTCCCAGGTATGAATAGTAAAACTATTATTACGGAATGTGACGTCCTTGATTTCATCGGAGAAATGTTGGAAGGTATGCAGTGGGTCCTAATAAAGCCGATACCCTATTTTGGATTTTGCTGGGAGTGTTTCCTTCCTCCCCTGCGGTCCAACATGGCTGCATTTATATTATTTTATTTTATGTACAAGATATGTGCACAAGAGGACTTTGAAACTCGATTCTTCCCACGCTTAGTTCAATTCTATTCAGCTCGGCAACTGGTTTGATATCTTGTCACAAAGTCTCTCAATTTAATTCTAACCCTTTGGTACATACCATTTAGTTGTCAGTAAAAGAGTCTAGCAGTGACATTCCACCCCCCACTCAGAAAGAGGTCAGGTTAGGTCATTTATTTTCTGATCCTCTGAGCTTGGAGGAATAAAATTCGTTGGTTTAATCTAATCCTTACAAAGGCTATATTACAGGTGTCTTGCTGTTTTTCATAGCCTTTGCTGCTCAGCAAAGGTCATGCAGATATTTGGTTAGCAAGAACTGGCTTAAAAAAAAAACACATAAAGAAGAACAGTAAATATTTGGAGAGGAGGGAAACTAAACGAAAGAAAGTTGTGAAGTGATGCACACCAATGGTGTTGTGGGCTTGTATTCAAGTTTCAAATGCAGGAGGAATGTGAGGATGGAATTAAAAAGACATGGGATTGTGAACCTGTGCCCTCCCCGATATTGTTGGGAGAAAGCAGATGGAGAATTTTTCTTCTTGCATAACACTAGGGTTTCTGGGCACCCAAGGAAGCAGAATGTTGGAAGATTCAGGACCATGGCTAGGCAAACTAAGGCCCAGGGGCCGGATCTGGCCCAATCGCCTTCTAAATCTAGCCTGCAGATGGTCCGGGAATCAGCATGTTTTTACATGAGTAGAATGTGCCCTTTTACTTAAAATGCATCTCTGGGTTATTTGCGGGGCATAGGAATTCGTTCACCCCCCCCCAAAATATATAGTCCGGCCCCCCACAAGGTCTGAGGGACAGTGGACCGGCCCCCTGCTGGAAAAGTTTGCTGACCCCTGACAGACAGAAGGAAGTACTTTTGCCTGATCCATCTGCCTCCCCATCCATTATCCAGTGTGGTGTATTGGTTAAGAGCGGTAGACTCATAATCTGGTGAACTGGGTTCGTGTCTCCGCTCCTCCACATGCAGCTGCTGGGTGACCTTGGGCTAGTCACACTTCTCTGAAGTCTCTCAGCCTCACTCACCTCACAGAGTGTTTGTGGGGGGGGGGGGAGGGAAAGGAGAATGTTAGCCGCTTTGAGACTCCTTTGGGTAGTGATAAAGCGGGATATCAAATCCAAACTCTTCTTCTTCTTCGCTGGGGAAATGCCACACATTAAAAATATGGTATTAAAAAAGATGGCCTTGTGGACATCTGAAGTTGCCTTGTTTGAAGTCAAACTTTTTGCCCCTCTGGTCCAGAACTGTCTGGTGGCCCTTGTGTAGAGTTGTGTGCAATTGGCCGCTCATGTGAGTGTAAGAAGACCCTGCAGTATGAGGCCCATGACTCATCTAGTCCAGAATCCTGTTCTCACAGTAGCCAACCAGATGCCTGTGAGGAACCCACAAGCAGGTCCCGGGCGCAAGAGCAACAGCAACTGGTATTCAGAAGAAGCAGAGCCTTCTTCATGAATTTGTCTAGTCCTCTTTTAAAGCTGTCCAAATTGGTGGCCATCTGTCTTTTGTGGGAACGAGTTCCATAACTCAACTAAGCAATGTGTGAAATTCTCCCACTTATATGTTGGCAAATAAAATGGGATAGTGTGGAGGGGCCTATTCATGGTACTTGTTAGAAATCTAATTTTCAGTAGTGATAGACTCTCTTGCTACTGCCGCCGCCATTATAAGGCTTGTACAGTCATACCTCATGTTACGTCCGCTTCATGTTATGTTCTTTCAGGTTACGTCCCACGGCGACCCAGAAGTACTGGAAGGGTTACTTCCGGGTTTTGCCACTCTCACATGCGCAGACGCACAAAATGGCGTCACACGCATGTGCAGAAGTGGCGAATCACCACGGCGGGTTGCATTCCTTTCATGTTGCGAACAGGCCTCTGGAACGGATCCCGTTTGCGACCAGAGGTACCACTGTATGCTAATAGGATTGGTGCCCATCCCTATTTTTATTTATTTTTTCTATTTGCATGGAATATTTTGGAAGTGGTGTTTTCCCCCATCTATAGTCTGTAGTGCTTGCTCAGTCCACCGCTCTGTTCCCACGGCCATCTTTGAAAGGGCTAATGCTGGTGATTTTAGGGGCACTTGCTTCCAGGAGTCCCTTATTTCCATCCTGCCTCAGCTGCAAAGGCCAAAAGCCCACAGACCTCACTGCAAAACAGGCCCTGATGCATCAGTAGAATGTCAGCAGATGTTCTTTGAAAAGCTGTAGTTCTAGTTAGCAATCACAGGTGAAGCATTCCTCTGAGATATAGCTGAGAGAGGCAGGATTGACAGAGTGTTTTAATTCACTTCTTACTAACAACTCACAGAGACTAGCGAGTTGTCAGAAGACATCAGTGTAGGTTTAGGGATGGCTTTTTGAAGTTTCTCGCCCCCCTTTCCCCTCCCCTGAAATAACAAATAACGAGTTGCTTTCTTTTGATAGCTCTTTTATAGATTTTTGCAGCAGATGGATCAAAAATCTTAATGAAGATGTTTGCATACGATGAAGGCCGTGTGTGCATTTCTGTTGCGGCTCCCCCAGTATGCAAATTGGTTCCACACAGGAACATGAAAAGTAAATTTAGTGACATCTTAGGGTTCTTTGTTTTTTAATGACCAATAATGTTCGCCGTTAATGCTTTTGTTACCATCTTTGTATTCTGCAATAGGTGGCACAGGAAGATAATCGGTGTTTTCTGAAGGCAATTAAAGAGTTTATATCCAACTTGCTCTGCCTATTAAAAAGGATCTATTCTGCAGGGGAGCCCATTAGCATTCAGGCAGTGTGAGGCATGTGGAAATAGACTATTCAAGAGGCCTGTACATCTTTCAGAAAGTTCATCGCAAAATAGTGCAGGAAGATATATTCTCCGGCTATTGTTAGAGGGGAAGTGAGTTATTTTATCCTCAGAAGTTTTTTTTTAATAATGTCAATAGGAAAACAGTTGTTTAAAATATTAGATGTAAAGCTTCAGCTCTTAGGGAAACTAGGTGTCGCTCCTGACATAACCAGAGAGATCAGGGTTTAGGCAAAGGTTTTATTGTCTGCCTTGATGCAGCTTTAAAACACATAACAATGGCTCTTTTTTAAATAGCAAGTTTCAGCTGAGAGAGCTTGATCCCATGAGTTGCTGAATCTGCAACTCTCATCCTACCATTGGTTTGGATTTAAAAGCTGCTGTCAGGCTGAGGCCACAAAGGACAGCAGTGCTCTTGCACTGAACCCAAGTCCGCCTTGCAGGGAGGGCAAGGATGCAGCGATATTCCCACCCAGGCCTCACACTTTGGGGTTCCCACACCTAGAGTCAGTCCTGCATTGGTAACCCGTGTTTAAGATTCCAGAAGGCACTCGAGGAACACAGATGGTTGCACCACTGTATTTCTCATGACCCATACCCTCCAACGTTCCTCAGATGAAAATAGGGACTGACCCTCCTCGATCCCCCCATCGAAAGAATGGGACACAGCTCACACGCTCTCCACCATCCTGAGAAAGCCCTTTGATCCCGATTTTATTTTATCTTATTCTTTGGTAGATTTACACACAAAAAGAAGCACACATACCAATGGATACATTTTAGGAAGGGGCAAGATTAGACGCGAATGCACAAAGCATTCTTTTTAAATGAAAACCATCAAGATTGCTTGTGGTCTGCTCTGCTCCCACTTCCTCCCCCCCCCCCACAGCGCAACCCTGCCCTGTTCCTGCCCCTCAGAGTCATGCGAGGCTGGGTGTTAGGAGTCCAGGTTCCCAGCTTGATAACACAGTAAGCGTTGATAGTTAAAAGGAGGATTTATTGCAAAAACAACAGATAACTTTGGACAGCTCAAACAAAGCCTCTGGCATCATTACTCAATGTTATGTACTGAAGTTCTCACCCTGGGCCAGCAGGGGGATACTGTAGATAGTTTTCACTCAGGTCCACATATGCAAATAAGGGATTGAAAGTGGCGTTCGGTGATTGGATAGTTACAGAAAATGGTTACTGTTGCGTTCTAGTGGAGCTCTATATAAGCAGGCTGGCTGAACTCTTCAGTTCTGTTCTGTTCTGGCCTGTGAATAAACAAGAGCTGTTTGAAGAATCGCTGTGTCGTCTGATATGTTCACCCCACAAGTTAACACTCAAGATGACCCTTCTGAAGATTCCTTCCGGTATCACAAGAAGCTATTGAACTTATGACTTTTACATCTCTTGTTTTGCTTCCTGTCTAACAACCCTCCCATTTGCCGACTCTTAGGACTTAGGGGGTCAGATCCACCTTCTTCCTGGTCTGAGAGACTGCCTCTTCACTTCTTCGCGATGCTTCCAGTGAGCTTTGGCTGTGTTCTAGCTGGCACTTCATTACTGCCTTATCAGCTTGCTTGTCAAGGTCAGGAAGAGCCGTAGTCTGCAGCTTCCAGCTCTCCCCTGCCTGTCTCATATCTAAGTCTCCCTGTTCCTGGCTGCTTTCTGCAATTGGCTGTATGCCTTCTCTTGGAGCTGGCTCATTCTTGACACTAGGCCTCAGCGGTGGAAACCTCTCTTCCTCCCCAGCACCTGCTACAAGCTGACCAAAGGAGGAATCCAGCAGTAGTGGCTGTGGAGAGGTCATGAAGAGGCAACAACAAGATGTTCACTATCAGCCGCCATGGCCACCACAGCCACTCAGGACAAATGCTGGCTCCTCCTCCTCCTTGAGCTCAGCGTGGCAGCACTGGCGGGACAAATAGGGACATTCCAGGATCCAGTCAGAAGGCAGGATGGCTTTCATAATTCCTGGGCTGTCTCTGAAAAACCTGGACACCTGAAGGGTATGATGACCTTCAGTAGAAACTTGTGTGAAAATTGGTGCATCGTCAGACATTGCCTTCATGGCAAATCTTCCTGTTCCTCCTTCACCTTTAAAAATATTTGTCTTTTAAGCATTGCCTTGGATGCAAACAACAGTGGCAAATGCATGATTACTGCACTCCTCTGATTTTAATTACAACAAGTCCTACATGCTTGGGTGGGCATTGCAAAAGGGGAGCATTAACCGAACGGCAGAAGCTCCTAGTTTTAAGGTTGCAGGCGAGAGACACTGATGGATGAGATTCTGCGGAAGATTAAGATGGTGGGGAACTGAAGTCCTTCCCAGCCAAACTCTTATTGGATAGCAGAGATTTTCCAGGAGAACCCCCCAGTTCAGGTTTAATTCTGACCTGCAGTAGGTAGATAAAGATGAATGCGAATTTTAAATTATATTTAATCTTCATTAAAGTAATTACCTCTCTTAATGAAGAATTTGCTGGGTGGTGGTTGTGCAATGAAGTATAAAATCCTAAGTGAATAAAATCAATTTCATTTTTTTTCAGGCTGTTTTCGCCGTACATTAATAAACAAGACAGAGAGGGTGTGTTTGCTTGGAGAGTGTGGGAAGAGATCACAGCTGATCTTAGGCTAATATTGCTTGAGCAGCGAGAGCTTTGTCCATATTACCTGCTTTTTTTATCTTTGATGTAAGGCACTTACCTGGTCTCCCCCCACAACCTCCTTTTGGTCCTCTTCTTCCCCCCTAGGTGTTCCAATCAAGGCACATTGTGGTGATATTTCACACCTAAATGAATGGACTAATGAAATGGCATTTTATATGGTTGGACATATTTCATTCCGATGCTCTGGATTATTAATCACAAGAATATGAATTAGGCTCAGGCATGCTTATGTTTTGTAATATGTATGAAAATTGCTTATTTATTTCCATGCTGTTGCAATGAAAAGAAACAGACCGATTCTAAATGGCAATGTACTGTAGTGTGAAGCAATTAACTGAATTATGTGTGCCCTTCAGTTGGGATCATTTTTTATTAACTGTACAAACTCATAGAGACAGGACAAAAAGGGAAAAGGAAAAAAAAAAGAAAAGAATTGGAGGGCTCAGAGTGGGTTAACACCAAAAAATCTTCCAGAGCTCAAAATGATAAGGAGTGAAATTGCCCAGGATGTAGCAGACAAAGCATGCTAGAATTCTGCCATGCTGGAATACAGTGGTACCTCCGGTTACATACGCTTCAGGTTACACACATTTCAGGTTACAGACTCCGCTAACCCAGAAATAGTACTTCGGATTAAGAACTTTGCTTCAGGATGAGAACAGAAATTGTGCAGCGGCGGTGTGGCGGAAGCAGGAGGCCCCATTAGCTAAAGTGGTGCTTCAGGTTAAGAACAGTTCAGGTTAAGAACGGACCTCTGGAATGAATTACCGGTAAGTTCTTAACCTGAGGTACCACTGTACTGGTGAGTGTAAATGCTTTTGTGCCATGTGTGCTCCAGATTAGAGATGGGGAAGCATGCTGGCTTGAGTTGATGAAAGTTGGAGCCCAAGAACACCTGGAGGGCCACAGGTTCCCCATTCCCATTTAGATCCACTAAATCTTCCAACCACATATGGTGGTCTACCTGAAGCTCGCTAAACCTTCTGCCTGCCTACCTGGTACACAAAAACAGGAATGAGCAAGAATCTACCAAGTTGCAATCAGGGGCGTGTGGTGAAATTTTTCGTAGGCGAACAGTTGGGGCCAGAGGTGCCAGCTTGCAAGGGCGATTGGGCGATATTGCGTGTGTGATGTTGTGAAGTCCTGAAGTTGCACTCATGAGCATCACAACTCCCTTCCTAAGCTGGGTAGAAGCTTCCTGGGCTTTGGGAATGAGGTGTCAGGGCTCTGACAGGATGCTGAAGTCCTCTTGCCTCCTCCTGTCTGGCTTTGGAAAGGTGGTGGAAGGGTTTCTGGACATATCAGAGCATCGCTTCCCTCCCTAAGCCAGGTAGTAGCTTAATGGCTTTTGGGAAGAATGCTCCAGGGGAACAATTAGGGGACTAGCCTAGTACCCCTAGTCTACTGACTGCTTGCCACTGGTTGCAATGCATTGATATTGGGGCTATATTAAGCCACAAGCTGTGCAGAGGAGTCAAGGAAGCATGGCATTGGTGGAGAAATCACAAGAACTTCTAAGAAGCATTAGATTATAATTCATGCTTCACAGCACGTCTCTTTAACAATCTTCAGTTCCCAATGAGCAATGCTATGCTGTTGACATAGCTTGGTGAGTCACACCAAGTGCAAGCCTACTTTACAGAGAAAAAAAAAAAACTGTTTAAGGCGGGGGTGAGGAACTGATGGCCTTCTAGATGTTGCTTGACTCCAAGTCCCATCAGCCTCAGACTGTGCAGCAAATGATCAGGAATGATGGAATCTGTAGTTCAACAACCTTCAGAGGGCCATCAGTTTCTTGGTATTTGGCCAAGTTGACACCCTTAGTCCTGATTGGCAAACACAGATTGTTGTAGAAGCGTTAGGTTCTTGGGGCCTCTGTGCACCTGGATAATGTGAAATCTGATCAGAGCGCAATTATTAATCTTGTCTTATTTCTTGCATTTATGCACCACCTGTTCCTCCAAGGATCTCAAGGTGGCGTATGTGGTTCTCCCCTCTCCATTTTATCTCCACAACCACCCTGTGAGGTGGGATATGCTGAGGGAGAGTGTGGCGTTTGCCTCCTAGGTGGGTCATAAGGAAAGGGTGTGATGTGATTGGCCAATGGGAACCCAAGGGGAGGAGTTAGAGTTAAGGATGGAGTTGTGTGGAGGTCAGTTGAGAGTTGGGAGTTGGAGAAGGAAGAGGGAGGATAAGTATGTGGGTTGGTCAAGTTGTGTTGTGAGAGAGTGAGAGAAACTGATAGGAGGAGTCAGATAGCCAGTTGGGATAATTAGTTAGCAGTGATTAGGAATGGTGTAAGATGGTATAGAAACTAAGATTAAGAAACTGACAAGACAGATTATCTGAAACCATAAACTTGTTAAGGCTTATAAAAATAAACTTGATTATTTGTTAATGTTAACAACTGTCTGGACTCCGTGTGTACCCGAGAGAAACGGGTTGGTGGCAGCGAAGAGGCAATCACAGTGGTGGCACAGGGATCAATAGACCGTCAAACATCCGGGGACCCTGTGTGATCGCCACAGAGAGTGACTGGCCCAAGGTCATGACTGCACGGGGTTTTGAACCCTGGTTTCCCAGTTCCTAGTTCAACACTAGCTGTTGCACATCCAGGGGAAAGTTTGCCAACTCATGACCACTTATGCACAGCTGGAAAAGAGGAAACATCTCATTGAAAAGCAAGGACAGAAAATGACGCAAATCTACACAATATTTGCATATACTAATTGACACATGCATGCAAATGTACTAACAATTACTCTGATTTAACTAGAAATAACAGTTCATCTCACCATGGTGGGCAAGACCTTGTTCAGGTTACATGTGTGCCTTCTCAGTCTATTTGCGTATATCTGTGGTCTATCCAGGTGTTAAATATTGATGGACAGCTTCAAGACCCTTTGCTCACCCTGCTAATCATCCATTTTCTTTAAGCTGGACTTCCATCGGACAGCCCTTCAGATAGAGGACAGTCCTCTGCAAAGGATGCCATGAACCTACTCTAATGAAGTTTAGCAGTGGTTCATCTTGACAGACAGGCATCCCAGCTCAGTGTTCTGCATCGAAAACAAGTTCAAGAGTTACGGTGTATTTCTTTTAATTAAACATTGCCAGGTGTGCCATGCAAAAGATAAATATCTGTATTTATACCACAGATTTAAACTGATTTATTGTTTATTTTTTTCTCCCTAGGAAATCATGGGAACTCTAGTTATGTGCAGTGAAGGAACGGCAACAGAATTCTTAGGATCTTCACCAACAGTCCTAAATTTAGGCAGAATGAGGTGGTGAGGTGGCTATCTCAAGAGATAGAATTGGGGGAGTGGGTGGGGTGGGGGCAGCGGCGATGTATTGGAGGACAGAGCTGGGCGAGACCCGCAACCTATTCTGCAGCCCCTAAGCTAGCTTGCTGCCTTCAGGTCAGTGTGTTAGAGGTCAATATTCCATCATTGGTATTGAAATAAGGTATAGCCAGTGGCAACCTGCCACCAAACTGCCATACAACATTGCCCTGCCACTGCTGTAATCTCCCTTACCTGGGTTGTGTGGCAGTGCCCATGAAGTGGCAATGACGATGGCGGGTTCTGGCAAGACCTTGAGAGGCCTCCGGTGGCAGAGGTGGTGGAGTGGGGCACCCATGGGGGCACTGTTAGAATTCTTGCTCCATGATTGCAGTCATGGGATTGTTGTCTATCACATGATGGTGTATGTTTTGACTCCACAGAGTGGGAAGTGACGAAGACAGGATGTTTGTGTTACTGTGTTCTGTGAAGTGAGACTATTGTCCTTTGTTCTTTTTCTCTTTGCTGTCTGATGCTAGAGAGAGAGAGGGAGCCATGTTGCAGTGCTCCATGTGTGTTTATATGTAAATAAAGTAGATTAGCCAAAATGCTGAGTTGTTGTGGTCTGTTATGCAACTGCGCAAACTCTGTGGATCTCTAAGTGTGCCGGTGTCGGTTGGCATCGGTCGCTGTGATCTTTGGGCTGAAGAAGGCTTATGAAGCTCCTGAATGAAAGACCAGGAGGGAGGGAACATGCTAGTCAGGCATGTGTCTCTGCCAGGGTCCTACTCGAGTGTAGGCTGGACTCCTGACAGGCACTATCTCCTGGGCTTCCGCCGCCTGAGATGGCTGCTTCACCTTGCATCATGGGTGGGCTGGACCCAGGGACAACTGTCAGTCTGGCTGGATCTTGAACGTGAAATGGGAATAGGTGCCATCTTGTCGTTTGGTCCAGGCAGCAAAACGTCTTAGGCCAGCCTCACTCACAAAAACTACACAGGGCGTGTGTTTGTGCGACAGTTTTCCCATAGGCAGTTTCTGTGACTTAAAGTTGCTATTAGCAATAGAGTAAGGTGGGGGGAAAGAAAGGAAACAGTGTTGTATTAATAGCAGATTTGAGGGGGATGTTAAGTCTGGGAAACAGCATGAGAGAATGGATTCCTTGGTTTGGCTTATTATTATTGTTCCTTATGTGTTTTTGCTGCTCAACTGTATCCCCCCCTTCTGTCTGTCTGTCTGTCTGTCTGTCTCTCTCTGTCACACACATGATGTGTTCTGTAGTTTTTGATATTAAACGCTGGTACTGAAATGAATTGATATTGCATCTGTTTTGGTGACTAATATTGTGTACTTTGCACTGAATTTCAAATGTTATCATGGCGTTGTGATTGGTGTTAGTTCAGTGACTGATGCTTGCTTATCTTGCAAAGAATTTGTAATGTTGTCGTCATGCTGTTATGAAATGAACAGAACTGATACTAGATGGCTCTTACAGTATTTTTATATGCTGCTCTTCTTGTCTTAATGAATTACTGAGATATAGATCTCTCTCTCTCACACACACACACAGACACGGTAGTTACTTCCAACAAAAGAAAAAGCCATCAGGTGAGTTTATCATGAATCTCCCACATTGCATCTAGTTGGATTTAAAACTAATGCACATTTGTAATGTAAATATGGTCTAATGCTGTTGGTTTTCCAGGCACCAGAGGCGATGACAACCAACATCTCAGTCAAATACTGAGCTAAAAGAAAAACTCTGCCCGCAAATCCCAGTGTTTGCTTTTCCAGTTGCTATGAAAGCAAAGGGTCCAATAAAATATTGAAAGTGTGTCTATTACATTCTGCTTGGGTTTTCTTTTGAACATTTACAAAGTTTTCCCCCCCTGTTCAGAGAGAGAAAATCAGCTTCTGGAAATGTTCGAAGTGATTTCTGGCTTTCTCATTTTGCTCTGGGATGGAAAGAGTGAAATGGCCTGTGCCTCTTAAACTGTCCCAGATTTTCAGACATCTCCCTGAGAGCACTTCAGAAAATTATCTATATGTGGGTAGAAAGAGTAATAAGATTGGCATAATGGAAAGCAGTGCTTGTGCAATACAACTAGTTCTCTATGTTGAGCAGTCTGCCAACATTTTCCATATTAAGAGAACAAAATAAAACTGTGACCTTGATTAGTTATTAATTTTTTCAACTCAATGCTAGCTTCTTAAATTAGGGTTCTGTATCCCTGGTAGTGATGGTATTTTCTGCAAATCTTGTTGCTGAGCTTATCTGCACAGATTTTTTTGTAATTCCCCTTTCGCTTCTTGAGCTCAACAAGAAGCATTTTTTTTTTTTTACAAATTCTGCTAGAATTACGAGCTATTCTCAAGCATTGTGCACATTATTATATGTTTCACTAAATGCATATTATACTCAAATTATATGCATATACCCAACAGGTTTCCTAAAGTAGATGGCACATAAACAGATACATACAACAATGCATATAATGACATAAAAATACTTATAGGTTAATTCTTGGTTTTTTATTTATTGCATTTATATCTTCTTCTTTTCTCCAAGGAACTAAAGATATAAGAGTAACCTGGTCCTCATTTCACCCTCACAAGAACCCTGTAAGAATAGGTAAAAATGAAAGGCAGTGACTGGTAGTTCATGGTCAAGTACAGTTCCTAATTCAACACTCTAACCACTATACCACACTGACTCTTAATTAATACTTCTAACATTATGTTTGCAGAGGAGGGCAACCAAAATGGTCAAAGGCCTGGAAACGATGCCTTATGAGGAACGGCTAAGGGAGCTGGGCATGTTTAGCCTGGAGAAGAGGAGGTTAAGGGGTGATATTATAGCCATGTTCAAATATATAAAAGGATGTCACATAGAGGAGGGAAAAAGGTTGTTTTCTGCTGCTCTAGAGAAGCGGACACGGAGCAATGGATCCAAACTATAAGAAAGAAGATTCCCCCTAAACATTAGGAAGAACTTCCTGACAGTAAGAGCTGTTCGACAGTGGAATTTGCTGCCAAGGAGTGTGGTGGAGTCTCCTTCTTTGGAGGTCTTCAAGCAGAGGCTTGACAACCATATGTCAGGAGTGCTGTGATGGTGTTTCCTGCTTGGCAGGGGGTTGGACTCGATGGCCCTTGTGGTCTCTTCCAACTCTATGATTCTATGAAATATAGTTCTCCCTGGGCCTCAACTCTTATTATATAAATAACGCACATTTTCTTTGCATATCATTTTGTGCATAATTAATTGGACTTTACTTTAAAACAAACAAACCAACGTTGTGTCAGTGGCTCAGTTGTAAGTGGGAGCTTGATGCATGAGCAGTCTTGATTGGGTCAGAATCACCCAATTCTACATTTAAATCCATTTAAAACAGATTCCCCCTCCATCCCTAATCTTTGGTGCTTCACCAGGGTTCCCCGTTAAAGGGGTTGTTTGAGAGGAGGTTTCGTTCTCCAGAGCCAGCCCACCCCCCCCCCCACTGGATAACCCTGATGTTCCCTAGATCCCTGGTGGGGGACTGGGAGGGATAAACGCCCAATGCCTGAGCCAAGGTCTACCCACATCTGAAACATAATAAAGTTGTGGCCAATTTTAATCCCATAGCACGTTGTCTTGAGTTGTTATTCCACACGGGGCTGCCCAGGGTTTGGGGGACTCCGCCTGTCCCCGCAAATAGATTTAGACATCTAGGGTCAAAGGTGTTGCCATATTGCTTCAACAAGTTATGAATGGAGTTTAGGATCCAAAGTTAGAATGAATTTGGGGGAAGAAGTGGGCTGAGACACAGCAAGCCATACCGTTGGGTAGACTGAGTGGGTCACTGAATGGGTTACACTCACCAGTGCGGAACAAGGGAAGAGCAGCCTAGTTGCAGTAGAAACCTGAGCTCCGAGAACAAGGAGAAGGAAGGGGGGAGTTCAAGGGAGAAGACACAGACTGACAGTTTAAGCTCGGACTCAGAGGGAGGGCCACTGGAAATAGCCCATCCTGTGACGCACAGGCGCGCAAGAATTAATGAGAGGCGTGAACAGGAAAGAAAGTGAAGGGGGGCTTTAAATGTGGGAAGAGGAAGGGGTGCAACTCAGACTCTGGAAGCAGACCCTGAGCGACTGAGCTCCAGAGTGATTTGTGTGTTTTGAGCAATAAACCTGAGTTAATGACAGTGATACCTCTGGTTAAGAACTTAATTTGTTCTGGAGGTCCATTCTTAACCTGAAAACTGTTCTTAACCTGAGGTACCCCTTTAGCTAATGGGGCTTCCCGCTGCCGCCGTGCCGTCGCCGCGTGATTTCTGTTCTCATCCTGAAGCAAAGTTCTTAACCCGAGGTACTATTTCTGGGTTAGCGGAGTCTGTAACCTGAAGCATTTGTAACCTGAAGTGCCTGTAACCTGAGGTACCACTGTACAGCCAGAGTTATCTTGCTTTTGTGGGAGAGACCCAACCATTACAGGTGGGTTTGTTTGTTTCTTTGTCTCTTTCCCCCCTCTTTCTCCCAAAATATCACCCTGGCTTTAAGCCTACAGAATGCTGCTACTTCAGTCTATTGATTCGTTCTGCATAACGGATCTTAGTTCAATGGAACAGGTGACAAGGAATTGTGTAGGAACTCATTCAGGTGACACAGCTTCAATCTCACCCCACCCCAAAAAATCCACACCCTGTGGCAAGTTTCCCTTTGCCTAGAGCTACTTGGAGGTAACTCCCTGTTCTGCTGGAAGTTATTCCCACATTCATCTGAAGTTCTGGAGATACGTTCTTCATTGCCTCCTCCTTTTCGAAGCCTGGCTCTGTTTGGAAGCCATCGTATCTTTTCTTTGATTTATCCCTATAGATAAATCTATAAATCAGCAGCAAATATGAAAAGAAAACACAACGAAAAAGCATGGATCTAACCTCTTGCAAGCAGGCAGGGGATTAATGGGAAGCTTTATGCCTGGCAAGAGGTACATTTCTACAATGAAATCCGTCTCAGGTTGTGGGATCCCAGGTGGCCAAAAAAGAGCAATTCATTTCTGCCGGGGCAAAGTGAGGTCAAGAATCATGGGGCAGAAATGTGACTTGGATAGAGTGAGCAACTTAGTGGGCATAGAAGAACAGCTAGGAGAGGACTCAAAGTATTACAGGGAGGTAGAAAGGCATCCCTCCCCCCCCACCCCATGTATACACAGAAAAATTAAGGGGAAAGCTATAGATGCTGTTTTCTTTGAAGGCTGGCAGCCTCACCATGTGCCAGAACTCACCATGAACACCTCCCTTGTTCTCTTATAATGGCAATAGTGCCCACCTGAGAGGTGCTGGAACTCAGTTCTGGTGACTTCTGGCTGAAAAAAATTCCCAGGCTAGTGGCTGCAGTGGTGTAAACTTCTATAAATTTACCTTTCTGAGTCACAGAAGCACCTGCATTGCATGCAGAAAGTTCTAGTTGCAATCTTTGACGTCTCTGGGTAATGTCCTGGGAATGCCCTGTCTGAAACCATGCAGAGCTGCTGCCAGTCCTAATAATAATAATAATAATAATAATAATAATAATAATAATAAAATTTTATTATTTATTCCCTGCCCATCTGGTTGGGTTTCCCCAGCCACTCTGGGCAGCTTACAGCATATGTAAAACATACTAGGCAGTACTGAGTAGCTGCATATGTTTCCTGTAGAACACTACAATGACTCACCCATGGAAAGAAAAAAAGGCATTGTGAGCCTTTGTGGAGTGCATTGTCGCAGTGTGTGGTTTCTTGAATTGCCCAAATTGCCAATGAGTCCATGACAAGTGGTGAGACTTGTCTCACGACGCTCATTGTCAGATCACCAGGAGCCTGGGTTTATCATGCGCTGCCCATATCGTTGACTCACCACTCACAAATTCAATTGAGGGAGATGGGAAAATGTCAGTACAGGATGACAGTCTAGGTTTGGTTTTTCGTGATTCAGCTTTCGGGAGGGAATGGAGCTGCAAAGATAGTTGTTTTTATAATACACACTTTCTCCCCTGAAATTTGGCAGGGTAGAAAAAGATTGTATCTGAGAAGAGCCTGTCCAAACCCATGATTTGCAGTTGGCTGAACCTGACATATATGGAATTTTCTTTCTGTACCAAAAAGATTTCGAATTTGACACCAAAGAAGTTTCAAATCTGACACACTAAAGCTTTTCAGTGGGCAGATTTGGGGAAGTGGGAGCTCAAAGCTTGTTTTCTTTGAGGTTCCCTCTGTAAGGAGTTCAGCCTACACTCGAGTAGGACCCTGGCAGAGACACATGCCCAACTGGCATGTTCTCTCCCTCCTGGTCTTTCATTCGGGAGCTTCAAAAACTTTCTTCAGCCCGAACATCACAGCGACCGATGCCAACAGACACCGGCACACTTAGGGATCCGCAGAGTATGTGCAGTTGCATAACAGACCTCAGCAACTCAGCATTTTGGCTAATCTACTTTATTTATATATAAACACACACGGAGCACTGCAACATGTCTCCCTCTCTCTCTAGCATCAGACAGCAAAGCGAAAAAGAACAAAGAACAATCGTCCCACTTCACGGTACACAGTAACACAAACATCCTGTCTCCATCACTTCCCACTCTGTGGAGTCAAAACATATACCGTCGTGAAAGACAACAATCCTATGACTGCAATCATAGATCAGGAATTCTAACACCCTCCACCTTACAGTGCAAGAGAAAAAGCAGATAAAACTAGGTTCCAAAACAAATGCACCCATGTGGACTTGGATATGTGCTAATGCTCCAGTTTAACGCAGGTGGTTGCACATCTGAAACAACTGGCTAATGTTTGGTCAAAAAGCAACCCTAACACTTATTGATGCCCAAGACCGAAAACTGACCTGGAAAATGTTCAGAGAAGAATGGTAAATTAAATTGTTGGACTATGCTGAAATGGCAAAATTGACTGGAAAGCTCAGGAACCAAGAGGATCAAAACCCCAATAAGGAATGGGGGGAAATTATAATTGCGTGGACAGGCGGAGTCCCCAGATCCCGAGCAGCCCCCCCCCGTCATGTGGAATAACGACTCAAGACAACGTGCTATGGGATTAAATTGGCCACAACTTTATTAAATTTCAAATGTGGGTAGACCTTGGCTCAGGCACTGGGCGTTCTCCCTCCCCAGTCCCCCGCCGGGGACCTAGGGAGCATCAGGGTTATCCAATGTTTGTGTGGTGGATGGGCCGGCTCTGGAGAACATATGTTCAAGCAGAGATAGCTGCCCCTGTTACAACGCTGCCGCAGGGGAGAGCAATGACGACCTTTCGGCGTACGGTCAAAGCCTCCCTTCAGAAACCCCTTTAACGGGGAACCCTGGTATCGCCGCTGCAAAGATGAAGATGGACAAAAGGATTCCCCCCAAGGCCTGATACCGCCAAAGTTGTGACGTTTTGCTATGGGAAAGGCGAAACCTGCCAATGCAGGGAAATTCCTTTCCGGCCCTTTGACAGCGACCTTAACGTAGCAGTGCCCGCATACCTGTGAAGAAAAGTTAACCTGCAAAAGCTATGAAGAAAAGTTAACCTGCAAAATAATGCATTAACTGAGGGTGGGTAGGGTGGGAGAAGCTCTGGAGCCAAGTGAGGATTCCCAGGTAAGATCCTACCTCTATTGTGTGGGCAGGTAATCCCTCCCCTACCTGCCCTGATCTCCTTGGCAACGCTCCCCCCAGGTGGGATTGGACAGCTGACTGGGGTAGGAGGAGACCTCCAGGTATCCCACCTGAGGGAAGGTGAAGCCAAGCCTATGCTGATGGAGCCGCTCCAGATCCAGGGGCTGCGTGCGTCCATGCAAAGGTGGCCCCCCCCGTTTTATGCGGGGAGCGGTCATTTATCTTGGAGACCACTGAATGAAGTAGAATATATTAGAAAACATTACCTGGATTGCAATAACACTTGTAATGTAACGAGAGCTATAGACACAATGGAGTTATAAAAAACATGGATTATTGAAAAAAGATGCAGTAGGAAAGGGGTAACAACAGAACCCATGGAAGGGAAAGTGGGAAGTCCAGAGATTTGGAGGAATCTTCTAATTGTAGATGTGTTGTGGTGTTACTATTATTTTTTATTTGTCAAACCAAATAAAAATTATTATTTTTTTTAAAAAAAGGGAAAAGTTGCTTGATATTTCTCACAATTACATTACATGAAATCGGCATACTTACAAGGAAAGGGATGGTCTTCTTCAACCGTTCTTGCATAGCATCCTACAGGTCAGGGATGAGGAAGCTGTTGCCATCCGGTTGTTACTGGACCACAGTTACCAGCACCATTGACCATGCTGGTTGGGGATTATGGGAATTGGAGTTTTGGCCCACCTTGAAAGCTATGGAGGTCAATGAAACTCTGCCCTGGTACTGGCAAGGGTCTGGGGCAGGGGTAAGCAAACGTTTTCAGCAGGGGGCTGGTCCACTGTCCCTCAGACCGGACTATATTTTGATAAAAAACAATGAACGAATTCCTATGCCCCACAAATAACCCAGAGATGCATTTTAAATAAAAGGACACATTCTAATCATATAAAATCATGCTGATTCCTGGACCGTCCGTGGGCCAGATTTAGAAGGTGATTGGGCCAGATCCGGCCTCCAGACCTTAGTTTGCCTACCCACGGAGGGATTGCCTGGAATGCTACAGCGAACTGCATAAAGTTATTGGTCACAGTTTAACATGGACTCAAGATCATTGAAATCAGTGGACATAAACATGCTTAACACAGTGTGGAATGGAGGCCCATGCAGAGAGTTTTAGGAAAGAATGCATAAAAAATCTGGGCAAGTCTCCAAAATTAGATTGTAATGACAGTGACAGCCACCACTTTCTATCAGAAAGTTGCAAAGTACAGTCGTACCTTGGATTCCGAACGCCCTGGAACTCGGACGCTTTGGCTCCCGAATGCCGCAAAACTGGAAGTGATTGTTCCAGTTTGCGAATGTTCTTTTGGAACCCAAACATCTGATGGGGCTTCCGCAGCTTCTGATTGGCTGCAGGAGTCATCAGAAGCCGTGATTTGGTTTTCAAACATTTTGGAAGTCAAAAGCACTTCCGGAATGGATTCTGTTCGACTTCCAAGGTACAACTGTATTGTTAAAGAACAGATGTTCCCCAGTATCTTACCATGGTCTGCTGTGATATGAATGGTAACCAAGCTGATGTTTTGCATTAGGTTTTGCAAGCCAGCTCCAGACCATGTTTGCATATTCTGTTTGCCAGCTAACCATGGCTAGCATTGTCAAAGGTGTAGAAAGTTCAGGATCCCTAAGCTAGTCCTGAAAACAGAAAGTGGGAGAGGATAATGCTGGGAGCAGAAGGAGTGCGATGCAGGGCTCTGGAACTTGTAACCATGGTTGAATATATTGAACAAATTTTTTTCACAATCTTTTTAATCATGGTTAAAAGACTGCAAAAAAATATTATGTTGTTTGCACCAAGCCTAGCTTGAAGTTCAAAAGTTGATATTCGTGATTTCCTGTGGGATCATCCATAGGGAACCAACACATTCCTATTCAAGACAATCTTCTAAAAGGCACATATTCTTAAAAGCACATTGGGATTCAAGTCCTCCGTCTACATGAAAGAAAACTTTCTATTGCTGGAGAATTGTTTTAATTAGAGCTCTTTTAAGTTTTGATTAAGTTTACCATTGCCAAGGGCTTTTGTTCCAGAATTTAAACGAGACCTTTTCTATGTTGTTCTGTTGTGTCAAATAAAATCTGTCAGGTCCCTAGGCATTTTCCATGGTTAAGACTTTTTTCCTTTTTCTTTTTTATCACTGATGCATTTCCTTGAAGGGAGAAGTTGTTATACAAAAACTGCCCCTTCCCAAAGGTTGACCAAAGATAACATCCCTTGAAGGTCCTATTTCTTTTCCTGCCAAATCATTGTGGATTCCTGAGTTAGAAGTTCTGGTTTCTTACGAAGTATAGGTGTGCACACTCTGTGGAGTAAATATATTGCTAAACTGTTTTCATATTTCAACATAATTTGTCAGCAGAACGTTGAATGACATGTTAGAAATACTAGAAGGTATTTATAGTGTGCTTTTAAAAATGCCTGTATTGTTATAAAAGTCATTTAAATCTCCATTAGTTCATGAAGAATTTTACCATTTTAAGTTCTTTTTGAATTGCTGCAGAAAGGATAAGGATTCATGTAAGGCATGGAGCAACTGTAATGACGGATTGATTGATTGTAGCTGATAAAACATACCATGCCATAACTAAATGCACTAATTTATTCCTACTTAAAATAAAGCTGAAGTTCCTATCATGAAGAATATATAAAGATGTTATCCAACATAATAACATAAAGGAAAACATGGCATTAAAAAGGAAATGCAAGGCATGGAAAATTCTGGTCTTTCTTGGGAAATATAACCAAATAGGACAAATAGACTATTTTGTATGTGGACTTTTCATTCTGTCTTAAGGACTTTGGTGGCTTATTATAATGTATGCTGCCAATGTATAACAATGCATATACAATTTAATTATATTCATAGAAGGCCAACACTCAGATTGATTTGAATACAAGCAAAGTGAATGGACAACTTTAAAATAAATGTAAAGCTTCATAAAGCTGAGCCTCACCAGCTTAAGAAAAATGTTGGCGAACTTTCTAGAAGCAGGCAGTTCCTTGCAGGGGAGAAAAAAAACAGTATTTACATTATAAAACTTACATGTCTGTGAGCGTGAGAGAAAAAGAGATCAAGACAGACAATGCAGTCTTTGTGGAAAGGTCTTCCACAGCAAATTGGTTTGAGAGAGAGAAAAATTCTTACTGAAGAATGCATTTCTATGCTTTCAAATTAAGGTTACAATATAATCTCTTTGCACCGTTCTCCCCCCTCCCCACCCCCTAGCACTGAATGTGAACAATAGGAAGTGTGGAACTAAAAGAATAGCTGGCAAGTTTCAAAGATGGGATAGCCAAACACATAGGAAGCCTAACCCTCTTCAGATGTTCTGCCTGATTGTCTGAGGGCAAAAAGTGTCCAGGGGCTGGGCGAGGAGGAATGAGGGTTCGAATGCTTGCTCTTCTCTCCTAGATTTTGCAGGTTTAGCAGAAAGTTCTGGAGTGGGGGTGGGACTTTTAAGGGCACTTAGCTAAATGTGGTTAGAAGCCTTTCTGCAGCCAGGAAGCTTCTGTTCATCTGATTGTGGCTAGAAGTCCCTTGAGACATTGTTGCTCAATGAGACGAAGTTGGGGTGGAGTGTTTGTATGCAGCACATCTGGGAACATTGCGGGCAAGGCACTGTGTGTGCCTTTTATAATAATAATAATAAGCTGCCCTTCAGGCTGGGTTTCCCCCAGGCACTCTGGGCGGCTTTCAACAGAACATTAAAAACAGACTAAAACATCAAACATTAAAAACTTCCCTAAACAGGGTTGCCTTCAGATGTCTTCTAAAAGTCAGATGGTTGTTTATTTCCTTGACATCTGATGGGAGGGCGTTCCACAGGGCGGGCGCCACCACCGAGAAGGCCCTCTGCCTGGTTCCTTGTAACATTGCTTCTCGCAGTCAGGGAACTGCCAGAAGGCCTTCAAAGCTGGACCTCAGTGTCTAGGCAGAACGATGGGGGTGGAGACACTCCTTCAGGTATACAGAGCCGAGGCCATTTAGGGCTTTCAAGGTCAGCACCAACACTTTGAATTGTGCTCAGAAACGTACTGGGAGCCAATGGAGGTCTTTCAGGACTGGTGTTATATGGACTCGGCGGCCACTCCCAGGCACCAGTGTAGCTGCTTTATTCTGAATTAGTTGTAGTTTCCGGGTTACCTTCAAAGGTAGCCCCATATAGAGTGCATTGGCTCCCAAGCACTCTCCCCTCAGCGGTCATAGGTTCAGGCCGAGTGTTTAAACAGGGCTTCAGAAGAAATGCAAACAGGCAGAATATTCTGGGAATACTTTACATCCACGCACATCTCGCCAGGGTTTCCTTCTTTGAAAAAGAGCTATGATGAGCCTTGGGCCCATGCCCAATGGCTCGCCATTGCTCTTTTTCAGCCATGGGAAGAAACTTGAAAGCTTCCTCTTCTAAACTGAAACTTGCCATGCTTCCTCCAAATGAAAGGAACTGTGGTTTGTTTAAACTCCCTTCAGTGAGAACAATCCGAGGCCGTGTGGAATTTTCCTGCCTCCAGCAGGTGATTGCTGCTGCCAAAGTTGCACCAGGACCTGTGAAATGGGGCCATGAGACACAATTCAAAATGGAGCTTCATGCACCTGAAACGCTGGCCTTTGTTCCACTTGCAATTTCTATCCAGAAACTTCTGGTTTTTTTTTAAATGATATTTTATTAAGTTTTACAATCAATAAACACACAATACAAATAGACAAATACTAAAAAAAAAGCAATACAATAACATACAAACAATACAACAACAAATATGAAAAAGAAAATATAAAAAATAAAGAAAAGGTTAAAATCAATCATTGTGTCCTTGTATTTTTTAACATTAACCTGGCTCTGCGACTTCCCCAGACCTTCCCCCTCTGTATTCCAAATCATATATTCTGTCCGCAAATTCTTTCCCTCTGTCCTAATTTTAATTTTATAATCATCTTAATGCATAATATATAATTACTTTTCCTTATATCTAAAAATGTTAGATCTTTTTCCATTTACTTTTTTACTAATAACCAGTTATATCAATCTGATGTCATCAAACATTCGTTATCTTATAATATTTCTGTAAATAATCTTTGAATTTCTTCCAATCTTCCTTCACCGTCTCTTCTCCCTGGTCTCTGATTCTGCCGGTCATTTCTGCCAATTCCATGTAGTCAGTAACTTTCATCTTCTATCCAGAAACTTCTGGAGGGAAAAGGAAGATGGAGGTTGGATGGAAGATGGAGGATGCCTTATCCCAGCTCAGACTGTTGATACACCTAGTTCAAATTTGTCTGATTGCGAACAGCTCTTTAGGTGTTCAGGCAGCCTTACCTGGCTATATCTGAAGATGCCAAGGGACGAATCTGGGACCTTCTGCATGCAAGGAATCTGCTGTACCAACGAGTCACAGGCCTTTCCCTAAATTAAGGTGAATATCCACCAAGGAATGCTTACTTATTTCTGGGTGATTGTTGTGACCAATTAATGTTACAGAAGAGCAGTGATTCATTTTCTGCTTTAAACCCTCCCCCCCCCCCCCCAAGAAAAACCCCACACCACATTACAAGAAGAAATTGGGAGATGCCTTTCAATTTTCTTTTGAAAATGGTTTAATGGAAAATGGCTTTTATGTGGTTATCAATTAAACTGTGGCTAAAAGTCAATTAAGTAATAATTGCTGAATAAACTAATGGATTTATCTTGGGTAAATTTGAAATCATGTTTGAAAGCGTAGTCTTTATTACTACAGCATCGATGTATTAGAATTAATATATCTGTATAATGGTGTTCATTAAACATAAACTTTTAGTTGCTAGGATGAATGTTTCGTATGACTGTACAAAATATAGGCTGTAGAACAGAGACTGTCATTTGGAGTTAATGCAAATATTGTTCTTCGTTGTTGTTTTTCAAAAGTTGGTTTGATTGGCTTTGTCTGCTGTATTTAAAACCTCCGCACAAAAGATGCAAATGAAATGTTTGTGGAGCAGAATTATGTAGCAGAAATTTTAGCTGCTAAACCACCAGTGTTATTATTTGGCTTCACCAGGGCCAATACTTCCCTAAATGGTGAAAACTCACTCCCATATACAGACTTCTGGGACGTGATTATGAGTTAACCCAGGGGTCAAAAAACTTTTTCAGCAGAGAGCAGTCCACTGTCCCTCAGACCTTGTGGGGGGCCGGACTATATTTTGGAGAAAAAAATGAATGAATTCCTATGCCTCACAAACAAGGCTGATGTTCAGTGGTCTCTGGGTACTCAGGTACTAATAACACTACTGTTTTAATGCAGACTTAAATGTATGTTGATGGCCTTTCCTTTAACACTAAGATAGACATATTGTCTTCCTTAAAATTGAATGTATCTGCCCATGAGAGATAAAATCTGTTCCCCTTTACACTCATCCTCCATAGTTCCATGGATCTCTGGGGGGCTATTCAAGTGCAAGAAGTTTGAAGATGGTGGCAGTTTATCCCCAAACCAGATGCTGTCAGGTTTAAGCATGGAGAGTTTTTCTAATGTTTAGTGGAGTTACGGAGCCACCACACATGTTGGACGGTATACATATTATATCAGGGGTCAGCAAACTTTTTCAGCAGGGGGCCAGTCCACTATCCCTCAGACTTTGTGGGGGGCCAGACTATATTTTGGAGGAAAAAATGAACGAATTCCTGTGCCTCACAAATAACCCAGAGATGCATTTTAAATAAAAGGACACATTCTAGTCATGTAAAAACACGCTGATTCCCAGACTGTCCGTGGGCTGGATTTAGAAGGCGATTGGGCCGTATCTGGCCCCCGGTCTTAGTTTTCCTACCCATGCGTTAACCAGCTGGGCACAAAATGGGGTGCAAGGGTGTGTGTGGAATATATCTGGAAACGATGGTTCCTCTGGGACACCCCTATTCATGCAAATTGTAATGGTTAGATTCCTCAGTAATTCCACAATGAATTTGTGTGAAGTGATGCTTTGGTATAACCCAGTATGTGCAAGTGTTGCCTTCTGAGAATAACAATCACATTAATTACACTCAGCATTCTGGTGCATTCAAAATTATTTCTGGGACTTGACAATGGAACAGAAGTGTCACTAGAACACCGGCTCATATCTTGACACCAGGCTGCAGTGGGTCCTTTTAGGATCTCCGAAAAGCAACTGGCAATTTTGCGGAATTGCTTATGAATTAAAAATGATGTGCACGCATGTATACACAGGCAGTTGCTTGATCTGAAGAACCAACTCAGAGATCCATTTCATACAGGTCTCTAGAGTTTGCATCTTCTCTGAATTTGATATGGATGCCATGGTTCTCCTCTTCCATGATTCTCCTCTTCAGTGGGTACCCTCTCTGTGCATATATGGCAGCATCTAAGACCAACGTTCCACCAAATATGCACCTTTTCATATGCAATCTTGCCTAGTGTATATACAGTGGTGCCCCGCAAGACGAATGCCTCGCAAGATGGAAAACCCGCTAGACGAAAGGGTTTTCCGTTTTGGAGGTGCTTCGCAGGACGAATTTCTCTATGGGCTTGCTTCGCAAGACGAAAATGTCTTGCGATTCTTGCGATTTTTTTTTCACTCCCCACCCCCTTTTTCTAAGGCACTAAGCTGCTAATAGCCTTTTAGCAGCTAATCCGCTAATCCCTTAAGCCTTTAATAGCCGCTAATCCGCTAATCCGCTAATAGGGTTGCTTCGCAAGACGAAAAAACCGCTAGACGAAGAGACTCACGGAACGGATTCTTTTCGTCTTGCGAGGCACCACTGTATATACAGTAGTACCTCTGGTTACATAACCCTCTGGTTCCGTAACTTCAGGATGTGTAAGCTGCAAACTGGGAAGTGTTTGACCGGGTTTCGCCATGTGCGTATACGCAGAAGCAGTCCTCAGGTTGCGGAAACCTCAGGATCCAGACAGACCTCTGGAACGGATCCTGTCCACAATTGGAAGTACCACTGTATATATTTGTAAGCAATTTTCCCCAATATAATGCCTTTTCACATGCTATTTTCACCAGTCCCTGTAGTTTTACACACATTTCTGCACATAATCTGGAGAAGTTTAGTTTTCAAAGGAGAGAAATTATTTCGGGAAGTGCAGAAGTGAATGAAATCGAATTTCTTCCACACCCTTAATCAGCGCACAAAGGTGCATTGAGATGGAGCCAGCATGCACAGACTGAAATCCCTTACACAAGTTGGGATGCACTGTTACAGAAGAGTGCCTGAGCAATGCTCTAGAGAAAGAGGTGCAAGAAGCTCCAATACAGGCAAAACACATAGGCCACACAGACAACTGGGAAACACTGGCCTGCGAGCACTCCAGTTGGAGAACAGCCTTTTCCAAAGGTGTCATGGGCTTTGAAGACACTTGAACTCAGGATGAAAGGGAGAAACGTGCTAAGAGGAAGGCACGCTTGGCAAACCCTCACCATGATCATCTCCTACCTACCTGGAAACCAATGTCCTCACTGTGGAAGGACATGTGGATCCAGAATTGGCCTCCACTGTCACTTATGACTCACTGTTAAAACTGTGTTCATGGAAGACAATCTTACCCGGCTATGAGTGATCGCCAAAGAAGAAGACATTGAAAACACTATGATACCACTTTAAACAGTCATGGCTTCCCCCCAAAGAATTATGGGAGCTGTCATTTGTTATAGGTACTGAGAGCTGCTAGGAGGCCCCTGTTCCCCTCACAGAGCTACAATTTTTAGTGTTCTCTGTGAAGAAGGATTGAGATTTAAACCACTCTGGGAATTGTAGTTCTGGGAGGGGAAAGAAGTGTTTCCTAACAGCTCTTAGCACCCTTAATAAACTATAGATTCTGGGATTCTTTGGCAGAAGCCATGTCTGTTTAAAGCGGTAATGTGGCACTTTCAATGTGTGAGCGTGGCCTTAGAAAAAGGTTCACAGACAGAAAGAGAGTTAAGCATCCAGGAGAAATAAAATTCTGAAGGGATGGATCTTACCAATAGTTCTCCGTTTCAATGATCCATCAAGTTAACCTTCTTGCCTTTCAAGAACCTTTCCTCAGCTATAGCATTGCTAAGTGAGGATTTTTTAAGCGCCAGTTCCCACAAATCATCCTGGCTGGTTACTTGGCTAAGTTGGAAGAAGCTTGACAGCTCTGACGAAATACTTCTGTGAACAAAATTCATTGGGGAAGGAGTTGAAACCATCTGTCCAAATGTAATCAATGTCTGTCAGGGAGCCATAGTCCCCCCTTCCTTTCCTTTTTTTTTGCAGTTGTCATTTGGATTGCTAGAGTGTAGGGGTGGGGGGGTGGGGGATGCTTACAGCTTTTCCACAGCAGTAACAGTGACTTTTTTTTATAAAAAAAAGCCTACCAAAATACAGTGGTACCTCGGGTTACAGATGCTTCAGGTTACAGACTGATATAGTCCATATACACTGGTACCTCGGGTTAAGAACTTAATTCGTTGCAAGCTCTGCTAACCAGGAAGTGGTTGCTCCAGGTTAAGAACATTGCCCCAGGATAAGAATGGAAATTGTGCACCAGCAGTGCTGCAGCAGCAGGAGAAGAGACCTCTGGAACGAATTAAGTTCTTAACCCAAGGTACCAGTGTATATGGACTATATCAGGGCCCAAAGCCATCAATTCTCCTCAATTTTGCAAAAAAATAAGCAGAAAACTGGGGGTTTCCCTGCGCTTAGGGAACTGGGGGGTGGGGGTGGGAAACACAGGTCCAGCCATCCCAAATGGCAGCAGCAAGATGACAAAATAAAAATAAATCCTGCCCCTATGGCAGTGGATTTGCCAGCTCCATGAAAAATAAGTGAAATTGCCCTCTGTTTGGAGACTAGTTTTGCATTCCCCAGCGAAAATCGCAGAAAATATTTGGGTGATGTTTGTGCTGGCCATCAATTGCATGCAATGTCATGCCTGAGCACATATACAGCACACAGGAGCAGTGACGTAGCGTGGGTTGTCAGCACCCGGGGCAAGGCAAGTAATTTGCGCCCCCTAACCCGGGGCAAGGCAAGTAATTTGCGCCCCCTAACCCGGGGCAAGGCAAGTAATTTGCGCCCCCCCGCTGCACTGTCCCTCCCCCAGATAGTCCCTCGCTCTCTCTCCGCACCGCACCGCACGCCTGGCACCCTCCCCTCCACAGTGGGCAGCGACCCGGCGGCTTGGATCGGATTCGCACAGCCAGCACTGCAGTAAGAGAGAATGAGTGAGCCAGGTAGAGGCAGACAGCTGCAAGTGCGAGCGCGCCCCCCCCGGGTGTTGCGCCCGGTGCGGCCGGCCCCCCCTGCACCCCCCACGCTACGCCACTGCACAGGAGTTCATTATGACAAGCCCACCCCTTAGCTATGCCCCCAAGGAAGATCTCTAGCCATCCTGTTCTATTTTGATGTGAGCACACATCCACACAATGGCATTCCACGACACAACACTCGGTTCATTAGCATCAGCATTATTCTATGCATAACAACCTGCGAGCACTCTCCGTGAAGTCTTATTTTGAACTCTTCAACCCCCGCCATGGCTTTCAGGGAACTGCATACCCTCCAAGTGCCCCAATTTTCCAGAGACAGCCCCGGAATTACGAAAGCCATCCTGGCTTCTGATTTGATCCCAGAATGTCCCTATTCTCCCAGCCTGCACTGCTGCTGTCAAGATTGGAGAGGAGGATGGGCCAGTGCTTGTTCTGAGCGGTTGCAACAGCTATGACGGCTCCGAGGGAGCACCCTGTTGTGTCTGCATGGCCTCTCCAGGGAGGGGGGAGGAAAAGAGGCTGCCGTCACTGAGACAGCCTCACAGGAAGCACTGGGTGGGAAGAAAAGGAGAGTGGAGCAGAGAGCCAGAAGTCTTGATTATTATTATTTCAATTTAAAAAATGCTTTGTGCATCTGCACCTAATCTTGCCCCTTTCTAAAACTTACGAAGTGGGATGTGTTTTTTTCTTAAGTCTACCAAAGAATAAAATAAAATAAGGGGTTTTCTCAGGATGCAGAAGGCGTCCTTATTGCATCCCGTTGGTATTGTGGTGGTGGAACTTGCTTTTTTTCTGGTAGGAAATGCTCTGCAAGAGGAATGAGCAATGTCCCTATTTTCATCTGAGGAATGTTGGGAGGTACGGAACTGTTGTTTGCTAAAGGTACTGAGTGTTGTTAGGAGACCCTTAACAAACTCCAATTCCCAGAGTTCTTTGGGGGAAACCCTGACCATTGAGGTGGTATAAGAGTGTTTTAAATGTATATTGTCGACATGACCCATGTTTGTTGCTGCCACTGGGCTTGGCCTTTTTTTTGTGGGGGCACTTAAGAATTCCCAAATGCCCTGGCAACTCTTCCACCACAACAGCGCCATTTTATGGAATATTAACTGTATGTTGTAGCATATTAATATTGCACCGTTTGAAGCGACTGGAAGCATAAGAACTGACTCCTTTTGGAACAAATCATTCTCCAGACCCATAACAATATTATTCAAACTTTTGCTAGCAGAACTCTTTAAAATAAAACAGAATACATCAAGTGATATGTCCAGAACATCCATGCAATGTCATGTGCTGTCCTGCACAGGCTTAGCACCTTACAATATATAAAATAACCCAAACAGACTTAAAAGCAAAGGCCTCTCTGTCTCCCTCCGCAGTCTGCATTCCAGCAGTTCCTTCAGGCAGTTTACTCTCCCTCGGGGAGAGCTTCATTTTACATCTTCACTCCATGGAGTTTGGGAGAAAAGACTCAAAGGAACTCCCTTCAGAATGGAGATTTGCAGCCCAACACCTCTCACGTGATCTAAGGTTACAACACTCACATGTTAGTTACCAAAGAAACAACAACCAGTTAGTTGATCATTAACTTAGTAAGAGTTCAAAGTGTTCTTCTTAGCTTTAATGTAGTCCCACGTTAAACCTCCTGCAATCTACCTTTAGCCATTTTTCATTTCTGTGACAATTAAACCATTGCACTGCACACATGTCAACAGTGTTGGGGGGGGGCAGAGAAAATACACAATGCGTGCAGCATTGTTTTCTGCTTCTTTGCCTGCTGCCTGCTGTTTTGATCTGGCCTGCCTCATATGTCTGTGAGTTGCATGCAGAGAAGAATGTCCCCAGCATGGCGAAGAAAACTCCTTCCCGTGCCCAAAGAAAAGATGACTGTGATTCTCATATGCTAAGAAACGCCTGGAAGAAAAGCAGAGGAAACTTTCAGGCATGGTTAAGTCTGCGCTGTGTCTGTAAGTGAGAAGGGAAACTCTGGAGCAGAACAAATGGAGCTTCCCAGCATGTCAGGCCAGCAGGCAGCTCCTGGATATGTTCTCATTTTTGCCGGGAATAAAAGCTTTCCTAGGTGGAGATCGAGCAATTCTAAATATTTCATGCCTCCTTTTCACACACGTGCACACATGACAGCAGAGAAATTTCCATCCAAGTCTTTGGGTGACCCTTCCTTTGCCTGAGTAATGAAATTCCGATTCATCTCACTGGGAATGCTCTGCTGTATTTGGCAGCAAATATTTAGAAATTATTTTGAGGTTGGCTGTGGTTACTGCAATTAAAACTGCCTCAAGAGTAGGCAGACATTGCAGGCTTAATGCTGGTTTCATGGCACCTTAACAGTCATGAAACATTAGGAAGAACTTCCTGACAGTAAGAGCTGTTCGACAGTGGAATTTGCTGCCAAGGAGTGTGGTGGAGTCTCCTTCTTTGGAGGTCTTTAAGCAGAGGCTTGACAACCATATGCCAGGAGTGCTCTGATGGTGTTTCCTGCTTGGCAGGGGGTTGGACTCGATGGTCCTTGTGGTCTCTTCCAACTCTATGATTCTATGATTCTATGTCAGCTTCACCCAAGGAATCCTAAGCATTGGAGTTTGCCGAGGGGGTGAGAATTTCCCCTTTATTATTTATTTTACAGATTTAGAAGCTGCTTCACAGGCAAATGCCGTTGAAGATGTGTACAATAAGATAAAACAAAACCATTCCTGTAATTGTACAGACCTGCTCCCTGCTGCAAGGCCTGTTTCCACCTGACATGGGGGTGGAGCCCAGACTCACCTTGAACAGCCCAAAGAGGCTCCTGGGAGGCCGGAGGGACATTGCTGGAACAGCTCTTGGGTTGGGGCAACTGGCTAAAATATTTTACAGTGTTTCAAATGGTTTCAATTTTGGTTCATTTGTTTTGCTTTTGTTGGGTTGGTGTTAGTTAAATGTTTAGTTGGGGTTAGCAGTTATTTTAATTTGGGTATAACTGTAAGGTGATTATTATTATTATTATTAGTTTCTATTGATTTGTTGGTTTATTTATTTATAGTGAGTACCAGTGCTTTTTTTTCTGGGGGCATGATTGGGTACACGTACCCCTAAACATTTTGTGTTGCCCCGACCGACCGACCGACCATAATGCCAGGAGTAGCAATGTGGACAGGAGCTCCGTCTTTCTTCCCTCCGGTGTCTGTTTAGGGAACTTTTTAATGTTTGAAGTTTTATTCTGTTTTTAATGTTCTGTTGCAAGCTGCCCAGAGTGGCTGGGGAAACCCCGCCAAATGGGCGGGGTAGAAATAATAAATAAGAATAACAATTAGAAAAAGTCAGTGCCTGCTTTTGTTATATTTATACATATAGCATATCATTTCATCCTTCGTTGAAACGTATGATCCATTCTCTGCAGAACCTCAGAATTTAGGATATTATAGTAGTGGATCTAATGGGCCATCTCTCTTGCTTAGGCATGCACCACACTTGTACAGTAGAGTGGTAAAGACCTTGGTAAGTTCGGTGATAACAGGGGGACGTCTCCATGGGTTATGCTTACTGAATGTGCACAGAAAAACTGAATTGGGGGGGGGGGGAGGAACTTGAGAAGGAAGCGCTGAAAAGGTTTTCAGCAAATCCAAGAAATCTTGTATTAGTTTCAGTTTTTTAAAATATAAGATGAAACAAGGAGTGTTCTTTGTAATTTTGCAAAATAGACTTGTTAACCACATGAAAGATACTCCCTGGTGTTAATTTTTTATGTAACTTCCTCGTTTACAAATGACTGAAGATTCTGACAGATTTTTCTGAGCGCTTGGGGTCAAAAGAAAGTAACTTCAAATAACTGTTGCTGAGACATTTCTTTCCGAATCTGATAGACCAGACATGTTCAACCAGTTGACTGCGATCGACAGGTAGACTGTCGGGGTGTTCCCGGTCTATCGCGGGATTAAAAAAAGTGATTGCCTAGGTTGATCACGCCTAGCCCTGCCCCCAGCCGTATTTCTCATTGATGCCGCTGCTGCTGCTGTGAAAGCTTTTGTTCCCTGAACCTGCATCAGAGTTGGAGAAGGAGGGAGTGTGGCGGAGTGTTGGCTGAGTGATTTTATGCAACATCCCCGAAAAAGCACGACAACTCCGGGTACTTCCCCCCACAAAAAAGCTCCACAAGTCTGGGCAATCCTCCCCAAAACAGCTTGACAACTCTTTGTAATGACAATGGTTAGCTCACTGCCAGTTTTATTATACAGTCATACCTCAGGTTACAGACACTTCAGGTTGCGTTTTTTTGGGTTATGGACGTGCCGAAACCTGGAAGTACCAGAATGGGTTACTTCTGGGTTTCGGCGGTCGTGCACACGCAGAAGCGCTAAATCACACTTTGCGAATGCGCAGAAGCGCCGAACCGCAACCTGTGTGTGCGCAGACATGGCGCTGTGGGTTGCGAACATGCCTCCCGCATGGATCACGTTCTCAACCTGAGCGTCCACTGTACTGGAAGTAGATTGCAGTCTCTAGAGAGTTGGACGTGCCTGTGCTAGACAGAGCCAGACCGAGGATGATGACAGGTGGGTGTCTTGCCCCCCCCCCTGGTAAATCCTGGTTATGCCCATAGCCACAGGATCTGGTTGGCCCCTGGGAGAACAGGGTGCTGGAGTAGGTGGACCACTGGTCTGATCTAGTAGGTTTTCCCTATGTTCTTATGCCATTACAGTCGTACCTTGGTTCTCGAACAGAATGTGTTGCGGGAGTCTGTTCGATTCCCAAAACTGTTTGAAAATCAAAGCATGGCTTCTGATTTTCCAACCGGAAGCCATGCCAGACGATCGGCTTCTGAAAATCATTCAAAAACCGGAACACTCACTTCCTGGTTTTGATCGTTTGGGAGCTGAAACGTACGAGTTCCAAGGTGTTTGGCAACCAAGGCACGACTGTATATTCTTTTGGGATTTGTCATAACAAAGAGTTAAAATTTTAATTAAAGCCCAATGTGGCATAGGAATCTGATATTTCACAACACTCCAGGAAGTAGGTGTGTGTGTTTAGTGTTTCATGACAATTAACTTTTTTCTCTTAATCAATATCCCTGTTCTGTAATTAGGTGCAAAAGAGAATGACACTTAATAGAAAGGTCAAGTGTTCCCACCATAACATACTTCGAAGCGGAGAAGCTAGTTTTCAGAAATAACCCAAACAAGGTACTTAGCAGTCTGGCAGTACTCTGGCTTTATTGGACAGCGCATCTTCATTGCAGGAACAAAACTTGATCAATGAGCTCTCGAATGAGAGTCTGTTGAAAAACATCCGGTAGGCGTACTTGGCTTCCCCTCCATAATTTGAACAGCCCTGAGCTTAATGGCCTTAACTCCTGGACTACAAACAGCAAGGCAGAATGATGGGAGTGTGTGGTTTGTGTTGGATCTTTCATTCCTCTGTGATATATGGATGTTGGCTCTTTAGCAGGGATACTTTATTTTGGCTGAACCCCCCTTACGTTCTCCATTACCAGCAAAGCAACATCCATCATGGCTGTGGAGTACAACTGTTTCATCTTGTGGTCCAGCTTATTTCCGGACACCGTTTTAGTGTTCCATTCCCCAGGACTTAAAAAAACAAAACAAAACAAGCTGATGTTGAAGCCATCTCAAACTGTTTCACGACTGCTGTCTTAGTGCAGCAAAAAACACTCCCATATTTCCATATTTTGCAGAGCGGTGGAACAGCACCACATCTAAGGTGAGCCTTGGATCTCACTGTCAGGATAGAGAAAGTTGTCACCATTGCAGAGGCAGGATCTGAGGTGATGTGAAGTGGGAACTGGAATCCATGTCCACCACACCTGCAATTCTCCGAATTTTCTTGGCCACTCTTGGGTTGGAGTCCATGGGCTCTAGTGCCAGTGTCAATACGGCTGGAGTTGCGTGGTTGTGGAAAGGAGGACAACTTTCATTGTGCCTGACCATTGGCCATGCTGGCTGGCGCTGCTGGGAGTTGTACTCTGCCACACGTGGAGGATACCACATTGGCTACCCTTGCCCTAGGTGCTTATGCATTTAGAACATCTCTTTCTGTGGCCCACCAAGTAGCTGAATGTACTGAGTAAAGATAAAGATAAAGGTACCCCTGACAGTTAAGTCCAGTCGCGAATGACTGGGGTTGCGGCACTCAACTCGCTTTACTGGCCGAGGGAGCCAACATTTGTCCACAGACAGTTTTTCCGGGTCATCTGGCGAACCAGAGCAGTGCATGGAAACACGCTTTACCTTCCCGCTGGAACGGTACCTATTTATCTACTTGCACTTTGATGTGCTTTCAAACTGCTAGGTTGGCAGGAGCTGGGAAAAAGCAACGGGAGCTCACCCCGTTGCAGGGATTCAAACCGCCAACCTTCCGATCAGCAAGCCCAAGAGGTGCAGTGGTTTAGACCACAGCGCCACCCACGTCCCTGAGTATGAACGTTAAACGCACAATGCACTTTGCTTTCAAAACAACAACAGCAAGAGGAGATTATCTTGAATGGATGAGCAAGCTATAATTAATTTGAGACACTTGTTTAAAAGCAACGGCTGTTTTCGACGTGCCCGATTTGTGCACAACCACACATATGTGTAACATGCCCAACCTGGAATTGACCTGAAAATGTCACAAGCGGGGTGGGGAACGGGGTGTTTTCAGGCTTTTCCAATGGTGTTTCAAATATACATGATTTCACTGTGTGGCTCCTCGGAATGCAACCCCAATGTAAATTGGGAGTTGCCTGTATTTTGTTTATAAAGGGCCACAAAACCTTTTCATAGAACCAGAGAATCATAGAGTTGAGATACATCCCGAGGGCCACCTAGACCAGGCATAGGCAAACTCGGCCCTCCAGATGTTTTGGGACTACAACTCCCATCATCCCTAGCTAACAGGACCAGTTGTCAGGGATGATGGGAATTATACTCTCAAAAACATCTGGAAAACCGAATTTGCCTATGCCTGACCTAGACCAAACCTCCTGCTTTGTACTCAGCATTGTGTGAATGGGAGGCAGCTCATACAAGCAATCTTGTTTTTTCCTTTTCATTCTCCATTGTCCCCTGAAAAACCTTTCCAGAAGAAAAGAAATTCAGAAGAGTCCACTCATGTTATTGAGCTGCTATGAAAGCTGCTCTAGTGCAGTTCCCTCCTTCATTATTCCTCCTCCTCCTCCTTCTTCCTTCTCCTTCTCCTCCTCCCTCCTCCCTTCTCCCTCTCCTTCTCCTCCATTTGGGGTGTCAAAGCTGTGACTAATGGATAAGCAAGCTCGGTTGGTGTGTTAATCTTGTGAACCCCTCTGAGCTGTGCTCAGGTTCCGTAAAAGTGTAAATATCCAGCATTGTGTGAATGGGAGGCAGTCTGCTGACCTTCATTCCAGAGAAACCAAACCTGATAAGAGCCGAAACCTTTGGAATCTCTTGTTGCTCAGACACTGGGGTGCCAAGCAACCTCATCATCATTATTAATCCATCCTTCGCCCTCAGGTCCCAAGGCAGGTTACAACAGAAAAACACCATATCTAAAACAGTTTAAAAACAGTTTAAAATAAATGCACATGAAGGGAGACCTTCCTGGCCACCTGGAACACATGTCGTGGATTCTCCAGATCCACAGCAACATTCCCTCCACTTCACCAGAGTTGTGTGGAAAGGAGACACTTCTCATGTCCCCCAAGCAGATCTGTGTCATAGTGGTTGTGTGGCAAGACCCTCAAGCCGACCCCCCCCCCCATTAGGGTAAATAAATTCACACAGACACAGATATGTTGTTTAAGGTTTTTGGGCAAAAATTTGGCCACAACTTTATTGATTACAGGAATTAGAGCAGTATTGGCTTAGACATTGGCAAGACTATATCTGACTCCTGCCCACTTTGCAGGAAGTCTGTAAGGGTAAACCACCCAAAGGGAAATTGCTTTGGGGGAACTCGCTTGCATCTCCCCTGGTGTTCCCAGAGGCCTGGCATGGCCCTCACTCTTCAAGCGGACATCGGACAGAAACCAGGCCCCAGCTTCCTTTAACGGGATACCCTTGAAACTGGAGGGGCAGGCGATGGACGACATCCCCTCCCCCATTCACCATAAGCCAATGCCAAATGCCAAACCTTGCCAAGGTATGCCGATTGCTAAGAGGCAGGCAAAAACCAAGTGGCCCGTGCCAATTTGCCAAATAGAAAAAATTCCTACCCGCCCCCCGACTCATGCCAGGCAACCAACCAAAGTCCAAAGCAAGGCCAAAGGATCTAAATTAAAAGGAGGGTGTGTGTGTGTTCGGAAACGCAAAGCAGGAGCCTGGCACACGTTGTGTTGCCGCTTTTATACTTTCCCCCACTATCACTCTTTGGCATGATTGGGCAATAGCCCTGGGTGATTGAGGTGCCACCCCGGTGTGAAGGCGATAGCTCCACCCATGCCAGGGTGGGGAGAACCAGGTTGAGAGCCTGCCCGCAACTAAGACCATCTATTAAGATGATCCCATTTGCATGTTGAGGTCCCCCAAGCCACCCCTAAATAATTCACAATTCACACAGAATTTTTGTTTAAGGTTTTTGGCATAATTTTGGTCACAACTTTATTAAAATACATAAATGTGAGTGGTTGCTTAGGCATTGGTTCCGACTATCTGTCCCCCGCCCCAGAACACAACTGACTTCTGGATTCCAGCGAAAGCCAGTAAGGGAAAACAATATTGGGGGGAGCATGGAGCCAGGCACCAGACCTTCACCTCTCCTCACATGCTCCCAGGGGCTTGCGCGGCCCAAGCCCCATTCAGGGGTATGGACGAAAGAATGGCAAGCCCCTGGATTCCTTTAACGGAATTCCCTTGCAGCAGCAGCATTGGAGGGGCAGGCACCGCCAATCCTTACCCCTCCACCAACCAATTTTTTAACCAATGCCTAACCGCAACCTTACAAGTTGTGACGATTTGCTACGCAGTAGGCAAAAACCAAATGGCACCAGCCAATCAGCCAAATGGACAAAATTCCTACCAGGCCCCTGCCCCAAAAGCAGACAACCCCATGACAGGCATAGCAAGGTCAACGCAATAGCCCTAGATTAGGAAGGGTGTGCGGGTGATCCAATGCATGCAGCAAAAAAGCCCAGTCAGTTCTGCGTGACTTGATTTTATAAACTTTGGTCTGTCCCCCTAAATGGCAACACCAACATTTGCCCAGTAACCCAACTGCCCAATCACTGTGGATGGTCATCCATACTAACCAGCCCAGCAACAGAGGGGTGGCCTGTCAGACCCCACCGCAACACGTGCTCTCTATGAAGCAGAACACGCTTTCTCACACATGAGAAGGGGTACCAAGGAGGGGAGTCCTTGACTCTTCTTGTCGCCCTCTGAAATCTTTCTGTCCTCCTTCCCAGCAAACAACATCTGCGGGTACCAGCTAATTTCTCTTACCAGACGATTTTGGGAGGATGATGGCTGGCTGGGAGGTTGCTCAGAGAAGGAGTTGTACGTGCCATTGCATTTCTGCAGCAGAAACCATGTTATTTGGGCAGAAGTGAAGGGAGGGGGAGGGTAAGAAAATTAGGCTGAAAACATATCGAGACCATGCTGTGTGTTTACTGAGAAGAGGATGACTGAAGCAAGAGGATGGCAAGCAAATTGGTCCCCTTTTAAAATGTTGTTGAATTTTACTTTTGTAAGTAAAACAACGGCACTTTAAATTTTCTGCCTCACTTCATTTTCATTTTCTAGTACTTTGTAACTGGTCCTCCTTCACTCTTCCTCATTCCCTACTGTGTAGCAGAACTAATCAGTACTGAAGCAGACTTCACCAATTAATTGAAGAAAACACTTGTCTTCTTTTCTGACTGCGCACAAAACCCCAGGACCTATTTTATCAATTTATACAGGTTTGCTGCCTGACTGCATCTTCAAGAAACAAAAAAACAAAACAAAAATGCCTATAAACTTTTATTCAGCTCCAAATGTAAAAGGAAGCTTTATTGTAAAATATTTATTCTAATGCATATTAGTATTTTGTGACTTTCTTCTTCTTTTCTTCCTCGCATTTTCTCTCACTTTTAGCTTCATTCTTCAGCCGGCTCTTAAATTTATTCTCCCAAACCCCTGGCATTTTATTGCCGTAATCACAGTGAGGCCAAGCCGTTTAACTTGGCAAAACTTCATCTGAGAAAACTACAGATCCTTTTCTTTAGGGAAGACTTTTCTCCCTCTCTCTCACAGAATTTAATGAGAACATAATTTAGCTCTCTTTGATGGCATGGTGGCAACTGCTTTTTAAATAGTTTACATTTTTGTTTGGTTAGAAAGGCCATGTTAGAAGCTTAGAAAAGCTTCAGGGAGAGTCAAAAATGCTGCCACCAACCTGTAACGTGGCCTGACTTCAACTTCTGTTGGGAACATACAAAACTTTTTTATTGGCAATGGAGAGGACTAGGGAGTCAGTGTTAAGTATAATGATTTGATTCACACAGAAATGAAAAATATATTAATGAAAATGGATTAATGAAAACAGAAAATGGCTAAATGTGTTTTGCTAGCACTGGGGTTTCCCCACAATGAGCACTTACACTTTACATTGTGGGTGCCCTTTGTAGGATCGTGCGTGGTGCTACAGTTCCCAGGGAGCTTACTGGCAAACAGGGGCTGGCTTGCCTCTCAGTGTTAATTTTTGGAGGTTCACGCACAACCTCAGAAATCAAGTTTCTTGCTGGGAGGTAACTATCAATGATGGGCGGTGAGAAACGCCTTTTTAATTCTCTATTTGAAAATAATAAAAGTGTGTGTGTGTGGGGGGGTAAATTTCAGTGACATTCCTGTGAGTTGGGTACAGGATTTGGGGTGTTCTTGAAGTAGAAATGCATTGTTTGTTCAGACTATCCCCATGGTGAGTTTGTTTGAAGAGAAAAATGGAGGTAATTTCACACCAGAGTGAGAGAGTACACTAAGACAACAATCTTACCCAGAAGCAAGAACATTTAGTGCTTCTCTGGATTTTCTACCTTAATAGCACGTTCTGTGAAGGAACTTAGGGAAATGGATTTGCCAATAACTAGCAATATCGAATTTCCTCTGCTTTTTTTTATCTTGCAATGGAAGAAAAGACATAGCAAAAAAAAGAAAAACCTGAAACCCAACAACAGCCATGAACCATTACCACACTTTCATAGGGTTGCTAGTTAACAAAACAGACACTTGACATCTTTGTGTCTTCTGATTCTCTCCTGTTGTGCTTATTTGGGACATTGGCCAACCTTTCCTTAACAGTTGGTAATTTGTAGATAGGACCTTAGGCAAGGCCAGTCCTCTCCTTAGGTAGAGTGAGGCAAGCACTTTAGATAATAGATGCTGGGGGGCAGCAGTGGCAAACTTCTTAGTTGTTTCTCCTGAGCCCCCTGGCCACTCCTCTTTGGAAGACTGGAGCTGTGTGTGCTAGTGTCCCATCATATGGTACAAAATACCAGTGTACTGGAAGAAGCAAAGATCAACAGTGCTGAAGCAATGATTCTTCAACATCAACTTCGTTGGACTGGACATATTGTGTGGATGCCTGATCATCGTCTTCCAAAGCAACTTCTCTATTCCCAACTTAAAAATGGAAAGCGCCATGCTGGTGGTCAACAAAAGAGGTTTAAAGACTGTCTCAAGGCAAATCTAAAAAAATGTAGTATAAACACTAACAATTGGGAAACACTGGCCTGTGAGTGTTCCAATTGTAGAACAGCCTTTACCAAAGGTGTCATGGGCTTTGAAGACACTCGAACTCAGGATACAAGGGAGAAACATGCTAAGGGGAAGGCACGCTTGGCAAATCCACACCGTGATCAACTCCTGCCCGAAAACCAATGTCCCCACTGTGGAAGGATGTGTGGATCCAGAATTGGCCTCCACAGTCACTTACGGACTCATAGTTAAAACTGTGTTTATGGAAGACAATCTTACTCGGCTATGAGTGATCGAAGAAGAAGAAGAAGAAGAACAAGAAGAAGAAGGTGGTTCAAAATGGACATCAATGCCTTTTTACATCCCTAGCATTCAGCATCAATCAACTTTGGGTGCACCTTCAAAGGAGATTTTGCAACCACCAACCAGTCTGTTGGGAGCAACCGTTGTGGCTTCAAAGTGCTAGCTCTGAATGAAGCAATTCCCCCTCTGCAGGTGTCTGAAGAGAGAGACAAAAAGCTCTGTTTGGAGCAGCTGCTTTGAATCTGAAGCGCTCGCTCCAAAAGGAGCATTTCCCTGACCTACAGAGAAAGAAATACTTAGTTTGAAGTGAGTTGCTGGGGAGGAAGCGAGCATCCTTGGGACACTCCCCAATGCAGCCTCCCTGCCAGTACTGAGAGGAAGCCCTGTTTGCAAATTAAAAACCACCAGTTCATCTTAAGCTCCAGGGTGTTCCTTCACCATTGTGTCTGTAGCTGTCTCATGCCTGACATCACATATGATGTCAAGTGTGGGGCAGGTAGGCGTGGTTTCTGATGAATGGTCTTGGGGGCTGAAGTGGGATCTGTGGTGGACCTAATCAAGTCTGCTGACCTAGGTGCACTGATGATCTGACTCAGTATACAGCAGCTTTCTGAGTTACTTCTCTCTTCTATTTTCCTTCCCATAATTTGAGATCCCATATTTTTTGTTAGAAGTTTTATTAGCAGCCCAGGTCACAAATCAGAATATCTTTAAATATCTATATATTTTTAAATTAATTTTTCTGTTTTACAGTTTAGAATATTCATTTAAACTACCTTAAACTACCTTAAAATATGACTTCCCCTTTTCTCTTTCCATGGTTCCTTTTGCCGTTATTACATCCATAAAAACTTATTTACACTGTTGAATTTATCTTAATGCTGTCAACGTTTTCAAGTGTACATAATTTCCCTCCATATATTCAATGAACATTTCCCAGTCTTCTTTAAACGTATGTTCTTCTTGTTCTCTTATATGTTAGGTCTGCAAGCTGTGAATATTCCATCGGTTTAAGTTGCTATTCTTCTTTAATTGGGACCTCACTTGTTTTCTATTTTTGGGCTGACAAAACATGGGCCTCAGTAATGGCATGCATAAATAACCCTTTTTGACACCTGGGAATTTCAGTCTGAATTATCCTGGAATATCTTGAAATACCTAAATATATTCATATCTGAACAAAGGTGCAACTCTCCAAAAGGTCTGTTTTTCACAGCTGATGGGCCACAGAGCTTCACTGATCAGTGTGGGATGGCCATCCATGTAGATCTGCATCTTCAACATCAACTTCATTGGACTGGTCATGTTGTGCGGATGCCTGATTATCATCTTCCAAAGCAACTACTCTATTCCCAACTTAACAATGGGAAGCGTAAAGCTGGTGGTCACCAAAAGAGGTTTAAAGACTCTCTCAAGGCAAATCTTAAAAAAAAGGGTGTTATAAACATTGGCAACAGGGAAATGCTGGCCCTTGAGCGTTCCAGCTGGAGAACAGCCTTTACCAAAGGTGTCATGGACTTTGAAGACACTCAAACTCAGGATGAAAGGGAGAAATGTGCTAAGAGGAAGGCACGCTTGGCAAACCCTCACTGTGATCAGCTTCTACCTGGCAACCTATGTCCCCACTGTGGAAGGATGTGTGGATCCAGAATTGGCCTCCACAGTCACTTACGGACTCACTCTTAAAACCGTCTTCATGGAAGACAATCTTACTTGGCTACGAGTGATCGCCAAAGAAGAAGAAGAGCTTCACTGAGCAGCGTGGGATGGCCACCCACTTGCATCTTGTGATGTACCCATACATCCCATGACCGACCCTGTCAAAACCCAGCCTTCCACCAGGAGGCTGGAAGGGATACACACCCAATGCCTAAGCCAAATCCTACCTAGATCTGGAATCAATAAAGATGTGGCCAATTTAAAATCCAAGAACGTTGTTCTTGCCCAGTTTGTTCACCTTCATAGGCTACGTCTTGCTCCCAAGGGAAGGGGACACAGTGTGTGGAACCACAATGCATTCAGAAACTTGAATGCATTAAAGCTGGGGTGGGAGTGGGGTGCTCATGACCCTCCAGATGTTGCCTGGGCTGCATTTTCCATTATCTCTGACAACTGACCAAACTGGCTGTGGTTGACATCTGCAGGTGTCAGGAATGAGACAGCTCTCAGTGAAGGTTAGCAGCAGGCTGCAGAAAGCAGCCAAGGGCAGAGAAGCTTAGGGGTTAAACAGGCTGAACAGCAGCCTGCTCCATCTCCTCCACCCCTAGGAATGCCTCTTGCCCAGGGAATGACTGATAATGGGAACAGAGCCAAAGCTCTCTGGAAGAGCGAACAGGTGAGAAAATACACAGTGACAGTTGGTCAGGAAAGGAGGAAGCTGGAGCTGAGCCAATCAGTCCCTGAAGTCGTCGGATGGGAGGGTTGTTAGACAGGAAGCAAAACAAAAGGCACAAAGGATGCCGGTTCAGTATATTCTGTAGAAAACGGAAGGAAAGTTCAGAAGGGTCATCATGATTGATGATATCAGAGGCTCGTTACAACCATCTGGAGTTATATGTTTGTTTTGTCAATAAATCCTCTTTTTAAATTACCTACACGTACTGTGTTACCAAGCTAAGAACCTGGACTCCTGACAGCAGGGCTGTGGGTTTCCCATTTACTGCACGACTTGACTTATTGCAACACTTGAGTGTAGGGCGGGTTGGGGATTTTCATAACTTGCTAAGCACTGTAGAAAGATGAAGCCCAAGTGGATTGGGCTTCTTCATATTCTTCACAACGTATGCGTGCAACTTGCAAACTTCATCTGCAGTGACATTCCTTGCCTGGAACTGAGGGTGAGACCCTATGAGGATTTCTGCTACTCTGTGATTGTTGAACTGAAAAAAGAGAGAGAGAGACAGAGAGAGAGAGAGACAGAGAGAAAGTGTGAGTCACTCACTGCTGCTTCTTGATTGGTCTATGGGAAATGATTGCTGGGTTTTGCCTGCAGCAAACATATATACAGTATAAAGCATAAATAAGCATAAAGTGTAAATACAGATACTGGATCATAATGCTTGCCTCAAAGAAGAATCAAGCAATAAGAGATGTTTAATTCTTTTCTGGTTTAGATTAAAATGCAAGCTGAAGAAGAACTCTGTATACCTGAAGGAAGCATGTCCACCCTTATAGTTCAGCCCAGACACTGAGGTCTAACTCCGAGGGCCTTCTGGTGGTTCTCTCATTGTGAAAAGTGAACTTAGAGGGAACCTGGCAGAGGGCCTTCTTGGTAGTCATGTCTACACTGTGGAATGCCCTCCCATCAGATATCAAGGAAATAAACAACTATCTCACTTTTAGAAGACATCTAAAGGTAGTCCTGTATAAGTTCTTAATGTTTGATATTTTACTGTGCTTAATATTTTAATTTGCTGGAAGCCACCCAATTTATTGGAATCCAGTCAGAAGGATGGCATATTAGGGCTGCCATATTTCAAAAAAGATTTTGCCTTTTTGCCTTGCCTAAGATCCAGGACAAATTTTCCCCGGGCGCCAGATGGCATAAAAATAATGATAATGATAGTTACTCCTTACTCAATCTCCTTCCCATCTCTGGTGCCTCAAGCAGAAACATCACAACCCAAGGCCTCAATGGTCCTTGCAAAATGCAACTTTTGCAAGGGCTACCATTGTTTATTAATTTATTTCCCCCCAAGAGCCACTGCATTTACTTCCTGTTATTCATTTTGCCAGTGACATGCATCGAGACTCTGATGCAGCTTGTGTTAGATCAGCTCCTAAAAATGAACGTGGAATTTAGATGATTGAACATAGGTTCAGTCTCAGGTAAGATTTTATTGGGCCATTGACCAGAGAGAGAGAGAGAGAGAGAGAAAGAACTGCAAATATCTGAACAGCTGTTCTCTAAGAACAGGGGAAATGGAAAAAGTAATGTATCTTTCTTTTGAAGCTGTAAAGATGCCACTGGATTTGAATCTGTATATTTGCAGAGAAGAGACAGCAGAAATTAGGTTACATCCCAGCAATGAAAAGTCATGTGTAGGGTGTGGGGGGTGTGTGTGTGTGTGCATACAAGCAAGAGGCAGTTCAAGGACTCATTCCAGAGGCAAAAACACTCAAAGAGGGTGTGTATTGCAGGGCCAATGAGGGGTGTGGCTTGAGAGGAGGCGTGGCCTAAGGATGATCCTAAGGGATATCTGGATGGCCTCGTTCAGTTGGTTCCTCACCCCTGTTGCACCCCTGTTACCTGTTCGGTCTTGCTTTTCAGAAGAGTTGTCAGACCAAAGTCTTCTCCGGCCCTTTTAAATATTGTAGATACAGCATTGTATTATTTAGACAAGTTATATAAAGCTGCATGCCTGCTATTAATCTATTTACATTCTCCCTCTCTGATAAGACATACAGCTGAAGCACTGTAAATAGATTACCTTGCCAATGTGACACTTAAAGCCAATTTAGCTCCTGTTATAAATGCACTTTGTTTAATATTTTAGCATGGTGCTCTTTGGGAGGAAAGTCAGATGATTTTGCTGAAGGCTAATGGATATGGGACTTTTTTTTCCAACAGAGGGCAGTGTTTATTTGCTAAATAGCTGGAGGTATCCACCATCTTCAGGAGTTTTTCTTTTTCCTTTCCCTTTCCTGGAGGTGAAGAACAGAAACAGGACACTCCGGAACAGTTCTCCCATCACTGATTTCTCTGTCATTGCTGTAGCTCTGAGCACAAATGTCTTCTTTTTATGGGGATTTTCAAAGATGTGAATGCAAGGGGGACCAGCACATTAGGATGTAGACACACTATGCTCTCCCTGGAAAGTAAGAAGATCCAATATTGGTATTCTCCTCCGCACCTCCTTCCTGCGTCCCTGCAGATGATAGGTTATGATCATTATCCATGAAAGTATCTCTGTGTCCTTTAGTCAATGCACACAGTAAGCAGTTTCTGTGTTGTACTTTACTTTTGCCATTTCACAATTCGGTTTAGAGGCCTTGCTTCGGCTCACAGGCTGTCTCTCCATTTTTAGCCTAACACCACCAATTAAGTTAACAATGCGATTACTAATCATGTCCTGAGTTTGTATGTTTATTTAATTTGGATTAAATAAAATTTAATACAGCCTCCGCAAAAAAAGAAAAAAAGAACAACAGACATAGCATTGAGTTTATAGCGTCATTTTACATAATCTAAAAACATTAATGGTCAACGTAGGCTCTCCACAGACATGTTTGTGAAATTGGGGGGAGAAGTTCGCTATCTACTTCCTTTGCATTTTGAAAAGACGGGGGACCAGGATTCGTCAAACGTGTCTCTCTTTAAAACACCTTTTTGATCGCCCTGAAATAATCATGTCCCAGATATTGTTGAACTATACTTCAATGGTCTGGGATTTCAAAAAATGTGCTATCCCAAACATGCAGGCGCCAGAAGGAAGAAAATTAGGACATTATGTTGAATAGTAAGATCAGAATCTAGGTTTAATGAGAGCAGTGCTAAAGCTGGATTTGGACAGAGGGGTCGTTTAACCATTTTGGAAATGGTGTCTTGTAAAATCGTCCAAATATTCTGGACATTCCCACCAAGCATGGAAATACGTTCCAGTATTCCCTCATTCCCTCCAACAGAGAGTGGACAAAGATTTGTTGATTTTTGCTAAGCAAACCAGAGTCCATTGCTATCTGAAGATGACCTTCCAAGAAACTTCTTGAAGGCAAAATGAAATGGTTCTTAGAGGTGAGGTCCAATTTCTGTGCTGGACATTGCCATAACAGAGCATGGGAAAGAGTGGTTTAAGCCAGGGATAGCAAACCTTTTCAGCAGGGGGCCGGTCCACTGTCTCTCAGGCCTTGTGGGGGACCAGACTCTATGGGGGGGGGGGATGAATGAATTCCTATGGCCCACAAATAACCCAGAGATGCATTTTAAATAAAAGGACACATTCTACTCATGTAAAAACACACTGATTCTCTGACTGTCCGTGCGTTGGATTTAGAAGGTGATTGGGCCAGATCCGGCCCCCGGGCCTTAGTTTGCCTACCCATGGTTAAGCCAGCCTTTCTCAACCTGTGGGTCCCCAGATGTTGTTGAACTGCAGTGTGGTGTAGTGGTTAAGAGCAGTGGACTTGTAATCTGGTGAACCGGGTTCGATTCCCTGCTCCTCCACATGCAGCTGCTGGGTGACCTTGGGCTAGTCACACTTCTCTGAAGTCTCTCAGCCTCACTCACCTCACAGAGTGTTTGTTGTGGGGGAGGAAGGGAAAGGAGAACGTTAGCCGCTTTGAGACTCCTTAGGGTAGTGATAAAGCGGGATATCAAATCCAAACTCTTCTTCTTCTTCTCCCATCACCCCTAGCTAGCAAGGCCAGAGCTCAGGGATGATGGAAGTTGTAGTCCAACAACATCTGGGGACCCACAAGTTGAGAACCGCTGGTTTAAGCCTTCCATGCCCAGCTGCAGTCTTGGTAAAAATATTAATTAATTGCACCAATTAGTATGGCAGGGGGAGAGAAATAATGCCTCGCTGGTGCCAATGAGTTTTCCTCCTGTGCCTTTCTGCACTTGCCATTTCTAGTGCTAGTTGTTACTTGATACAATGCGGATACAGAGTGGATTCGTAGCTGATTGTCTGCATCTTTGGTCACACATCATGAGGGGTTTGACTTTCCCCACCAATGGCAGGGGTCGTGCCTGAATTGAGGAAAGTTCTGTGGCTGCAGTCACATCCCTTACATACCTTCATGTTCCTCCAGCCGGTAAATGTTGGAGTTGTGAGCATGCACATGGGGGCAGTCCTTCCATGACTTGTTTTTAGTTATTTTAAAAAAACCAGTGCCTCATATTGTGGACTTTTATTTTCGCTTTCTCTATGTCACACATGATTGTACAGTCGTACCTTGGAAGTCAAATGGAATCCGTTCTGGAAGTTCATTTGATTTCCAAAATGTTTGGAAACCAAAGCACGGCTTCTGATTGGCTGCAGGAAGCTCCTGCAGCCAATTGGAAGCCGCGGAAGCCATATTGGACTTCAAAAATAGTTTGCAAACTGGAACAGTCAGTTCCGGGTTTGCGGCGTATAGGAGCCAAAACCTTCGCCCTACAAGGTGTTCAGGACCCAAGGTACGACTGTATAAACTTCAGTCACCTCTTATTTGCCTCTTCCCTAAGCTAAGAAGTCCCATATACTGCCTAAGAACAAAAGAACCCCCATCATACCTGGTTACTGAACACACTGGGACTGATGGAAGTCAGAGTTCAACAACATCTAGAGGCCCACAGGTTGGAGGAGATATAATTTGACATGCCAAACTCAAATTCCCCCATTTCAAAGCACGCTCAAAGTATGCTCTCACCACATTCCCTCAGCCCTCACATCAGCATGCATTGTGCCAGCCACCAGGAAATTCAAGGTAAGACAATGAGCCTCCAAGGGTGGGTTTCTTGTAGATCACAGCACATTTCTTTCTTTCTTAAAATACAGCCTTGTGCCTGTTGAATGAGCACCTGAAAATCAGTATATATCCTAGATCAGCAACTTTAACGATGGGTCCAGATAATTCCCTGGGAGGGAAAGCTAGTTGCTCCTGCTTCTACAATGAGATATTGCTCTTTCTTGCTGGCCATTAAGTATAGAATCTTCCTTATTCTTCAGTTCTAAGTCCTTTGAGTCATGGACTAGCAGCTCGTGTAAATTACTAGAGCACCCTTGCATTGAATGAATTTCTTTTGATTTTCACCTGCTAAGGATCAGCCAGCTGTTTTAACCCAGCTGTCATATTTTAAATGAGACGAGGCTGGAATAACTGAGTAGTTTGGAGGATATAACATCCCAGAAGATCTCCACGACGTTGTCCTCAGCTTATCATTTGACCTCAGCTTGCCATCTCAATGAGTGTCTTTCACTGAGATGCAAAAGGTACATTTGCATAACTAGCGAGAATGAGGTTAGCTATATTGCTGGAAGATCATGAAGATTCCTAAATTTAAAGTTCTATCTGGTGTGTGTGTGTTTCATTTCAGACATGCCATGAAATGAAAATTAAATCACCATTCAATGGGAATTTGAGGATTCCTCTTCAGATGAAGCATCTACGTAGGGGTGAAAAATGTCAGCCCTAAAGGGCCAAATGTGGCCTTCCAAGCTTCTCTATATGACCCATAGGACTTTCCCCATACCGTACCCCCTCCTCAGCCACACCCCGTCTCCCCACATCCCGCTCTGCACCATTCTATTGTGTCTTTTGCTTGGCTGGAATGTGCCCTTAAATTCCGACAATACATTTTGCTTGCCTGGTTGGAGAATAGAGAGGGAATTGTGAGTGTGTGTAAAAACTAGACTACTGTACAAAGGTAAAATTTTAATTTATTGTCCCACCCACTTATGCCTCTCGCCATGATGCCCACCACTGACATGTGGCCCTGGAAAGTGGCCCTCGAATTGAAAAAGTTCCTGTACCCCTGATCTAAGAAATTTAAAAGGAAGCAAAAATGAACAGTAAAATTCATGAGAGGGTGCCCGACAAATCTCTTATGTTAGCAATCTTTGGACCAAATTCAGATAATTGTTCTCCTGTGAACAAATTTTCACAGGAAGCTAAAATTGCTTTGGAAAGGCTAAGGAAAGTGCAGGTTGCATACTCAATCTACATCTCCCCAGAACATATCTTATTTCCATCTTGTCAACGTTTCTCTTTTTTTGAGGGAAATTCCCTTATTCCAATTAGGATTCCTCGCAAGAAAAGGGAGAAGTTGACAGCTATGAGCCTTGTGTCATTTTGTTATCTCTCCTGTGACCGCCAGGAAGGCCCCTTCAGTTATTTCCACAATCATCATTAAAATCCAAGCTACCTATTTAATTCTACATGTGTGGCAAACCATAAATCCATTTCTATTAGAGGCAGCTTGTTGGTGGTTCAAAGGTACTCAGTTGCCATCAAGTGGCAAGAGCATAATCTGACTTGTTATTTATCGTGATGTTCCAATGAGTTATCTTTCAAAGCCATGTTTTTCGGGACACGTGTATAATTTGCTGGCAGTGAAGATGCCTTTGCTTATCTGCCACATTGCATTGCATTGTATCACATCACAAACCAGTACAGAAGCTCAGGTCTTAGCGCCAAGCAAATGCAACATGACAGAGCTTGTGAACATATTTTAAATGTTTCATCAATACATATGCCTCCTAAAAAAGGAATTATTCTATAGCAAAGCTTGGAGATAATTTCCTTTCTGAACATGCATAACATGTAATAGGAACAACCCACACTGAATTATGCACTTTGGACCACTATGGATAAAGCCAGTCTACCGTTGAAATCAATGAGGCTTTAAAGGTACATAAGTTCAGCTGTATCGTAGCCCTGTCCAATTCCCATTGCCAAACTAGCAGGGGTTAGGAGTCTCCAAGAAACTCTTGCCTGAGAGCACAATCCACACAAGCCAAGCCAGTCCAGAGGTCAGGGAATCCAGATGATCACAAGGTAGGGCCAATGCTACATGCATTGTTTCCAACATTTGACTGCTGCTGAGAGCTCTGTTGAAGAAGCCCAGAGCCAGCTGGTTCTCATCAGTGCCTTCTGCTCTGTGACCTTGAGGGCTGATCAACTGCAGGTGGAGTCACTTCCCCTTCAGGCTGCTGTTCAGCAGGAGAATGGCAAGCTAGCTGGATCAGGACTATCAGGGATAGGCAATGTAGTGCACTCCAAGTGTTGTGGGGCTACAAATCCCATCATCCTTGACCATTGGCTATACTGGCTGGGGCTAATGTAGCATGCAATAGAAGGGGCTTCTGAATGGAAGATGTTGGCTGGCAGCTGGCAGCCATGTAAAAAAGCCGCTGTCCCCCTATAGCTCATTTATGAAACACCATTAAATGAAGAATCTGCCATTAGAAGTTCAAGAGGAGAGGATGGTCCTTGCCTGGCACCTAACAACAGTAATAATAATAATAATAATAATAATAGATATTGTCCCATGGACTGCAAGGTATAAGAAGATCAAACCTATCTATTCTTAAGGAAATCAGCCCTGAGTGCTCACTGGAAGGACAGATCGTGAAGCTGAGGCTCCAAGACTTTGGCCACCTCATGAGAAGAGAAGACTCCCTGGAAAAGACCCTGATGTTGGGAAAGATGGAGGGCACAAGGAGAAGGGGATGACAGAGGACGAGATGGTTGGATAGTGTTCTCGAAGCTACCAGCATGAGTTTGACCAAACTGCGGGAGGCAGTGGAAGACAGAAGTGTCTGGCGTGTTCTGGTCCATGGGGTCACGAAGAGTCGGACATGACTAAACAACAACAACAACAACAAATGCCACCCATCTGATTTGGTTGCCTCAGCCACTCTGGGTGGCTTCCAACAAAATAAAACATCAAACTCAGTAAAACATCAAACATTAAAACCTTCTCTATAAAGGGCTGCCTTCAGTTGTCTTCTAAAAGTCACATGGTTGTTAATCTCCTTGATATCTCATGAGAGGGTGTTGCAAGGGTGGGTGCCACTACTGAGAAGGCCCTCTGCCTGGTTCCCTGTAACCTCACTTTCTGCAGTGAGGATTGTTACAGGGCCTGTAATAATGTTCTCAGGCAAGATACAAGGTTCCACAATGTCCACATTTTCTCATCTTTATTTGATATAGGTTGTTCATTTTAAAGTTATTTTTTTATTGTGACATTTTTGTGTTGGATCAGATTGCGATCTTCGTTGTTGCTTCAGCTTGTGAACTGCCTTGTGTATAGTAATATGGAAAGGCGGTATATAAAATGAAAGGGGAGAAGATACTAGTGTTAGCTCTCCTCATAATCTAATTTTGTATCTCCTTCCCAAATTAAATCCCCACACTCAGTCCATGTGAATTAATGTGAGGAAGTAACAGAGGAGCACTAAGCTATGGTAGTAGCTACTGGGGAGGTGTGTTTTTTTAGAGCTGGAAACATGGAAGATGAGGAAATGTTGACATTGTGGAACCATCTACCGTAGCTTAGTGATGGATGTAAAGTCTTGGTGTATTACAACATAGACAATCTAGGATGTCGCAATTTTCAGTGCCAAGAGGGCAGTATTTTGAGCCATGGCTATGGAACACAACATCTTATTCATTAGTCTTCTCTAATAAGAATGGCATTCTTATTACATTAAATATTGTGCAATGCCATCAGGTTCCCAGCTGTATCAATCAAGGCAAGTAGCCTAGGGCACTGTAAGCCTTGGTTCACGAAGAGAGAGTCGAGCCTTTGATGCCACAGGCACAAAGCATACGATTCTCTGGAGTCCCTGTTTGCCTGATACATACACACACAGAAAAAGGTACCCGAGTAATGCAAAGCTAAATTGTATTTCCTAACAGAGGAAAATTCAAGCCGCATTGCTGCTAATCTGTCAAATTCTGTTTCAGGACTACTCCCAGTGCAAGGGAAGTGAACATTTCTCCATCCAGAAAGCTTCTCTATCTGACTCTGAAAGGAACCCGCTAGTTTTTCAAAGGGAAATGGAAAAGGCTTGCCCTGCACAGGAACCCATGTTTGACATCAGTCGGTGCTAGAGATCAGCTTCATTCACTCAAGTGGATTGGCAGGTGGAGTCAGGAAAGTTAGGTTACGGACTTTGCTACCTCAGGGAATGTTGATGACCAGTGGCTCAGGTGGCTTTAAAAGGGGCTTAGAGAAATCCATGGGGAATATTTCTTATTGATGGCTATTAGTCCTGCTAGCTAAATGGCATATGCAGGTTCGGGGTTGATGTGCTTCCGGATGCTGTTTGCCAGGGTGCAGTGGCTGAATTGACCTCTGTGGGTACCAGGAAGGCAGACCAGAAAAAATGGAGGCTTATTCAGCTGTACACAGTTATTTTCCATATATTCAGTTTTCCAATCTTCTCTAAATGCATGTTCTTCTTGTTCTCTTATTCTATACATTAAGTCTGCAAGCTGTACATATTCTGTCAACTTAAGTTGTCACTCTTCTTTGGTTGGGCCCTTGCTTGTTTTCCATTGAGCATTAAGATAAATTCAACAGTGCAAATAAGTTAGGATGGATGTAATAACAGAATACTGAACGGTATAGTTTCTGTAAAATATGCAGGGATTTGTGATATGTAAAATGAACCATGGAAAGAGAAGAAGGAAATTCAATGATATCTTAAGGATGTAAAAATGAGTACTTTAAATTGTAAAACAGAACATTTAATAAACACACAAGAAACATGGGAGGCTTATACTGAATAAGGTTGTTGGTCCAGTTACCTCTGCATCAATTGGCAGCAGCTCTTAAGGGCTTCATTTTGCATCAGTACAGATAGCAGCAGAACCTGGAAATGCTGGCAGATGAGGCTGGGACCCTTTGTATGCAAAACCTTGAGCAAAACCTTTGATACTTCTTATTTGCATACCTGGTGGGCGCAAGGCCACTCCTGAGTGTGTGTGTCCAGCACTTAAGAAGAAGTTCATTTCTGCTTCTCGCTAGACTAGTTATTGCCAAGGAAGGAAACCTCTAATACAGTGGTACCTCGGGTTAAGAACTTAATTCGTTCTGGAGGTCCGTTCTTAACCTGAAACTATTCATAACCTGAGGTACCATTTTAGCTAATGGGGCCTCCCGCTGCCACTGCCCCGCTGTTGCACGATTTCTGTTCTCATCCTGAAGCAAAGTTCTTAACCCGAGGTACTACTTCTGGGTTAGCGGAGTCTGTAACCTGAAGCGTCTGTAACCTGAGGTACCACTGTATACCAATAGAGTCTTGGGTTTATAACATCTGGGACATTGCTCTATCAGAAAGCCCAATATACCATCGGCGACTAATCAAAGGCATCTCCAAAAATGATACCTTTGACACAATTTGGTCTCTCTTTTTTCTCTTTTGTTGAAGAAGAACAGGATATTGTACTCTTCAGGTTACAGATGCTTCAGGTTACAGACTCCGCTAATCCAGAAATAGTACCTCGGGTTAAGAACTTTGCTTCAGGATGAGAACAGAAATTGTGCGGTGGTGGTGCGGCAGCAGCAGGAGGCCCAGTTAGCTAAGGTAGTCCCTCAGGTTAAGAACAGTTTCAGGTAAAGAACGGACCTCCAGAACGAATTAAGTTCTTAACCCGAGGTACCACGGTAATGCCATCATCATCACAGAGGTGTCTGTGGAGGGGATGTATTAATTGAAACCGTCTAGCCAACCAGATTGTTAGTTGGGTTCCTGCTGAGGATATTCGGCGAGCCAACATGACAGTGATTGAGGATTGGAGTGATCATTCTGTGATATAATGGCAGTGGACAAAGGTGTATTGTAACTTTTGAATAAATGGGCGATGGGGTGGGGAGAGGGAATTTCTGCTGCTTGAATTCTCCTCAAAACATTTCTATTGAGTTGGGAGTGAGCCCCATGATCCCAGGTATGCAGAAGCCGATTGCATTGTTATAGGAATCTTAAGGTCTTTTATATATATAAAACAGTTCATAAATGCACAAGGCAAACACATACATAAGTATATAAACCATGTGTCTGAAAATAGGACAGGAGAACAATCCTTGAGACATTTTGACTCTCCCAAATTGACCTCAAATATTTCTCTGCAAGGAGGAAGGAAATGGGAAAAGCTTTCCAATTGTCTTTGGACTGTAGGGGCTTACGCCTCCCTGTAAATACAGTCTGGCAAGGATCTGTTAAGCTGAGCACACTCTCAATATGCGTAAGAGATTCAGGAACTAAGTATTTACCATCTCAAAGGAATGGCCAGGCTATCCAGAAAAGGCAATCAGATAAGGCATTATCAGGTACCCTGGAAGACAGGAGAGAAGCAACACACTCAAATTTCTGCTGGGGACCACCTCGTTCTGTGATGTATGTATGATGTTTGGGGGGTAGTCTTGAGCTACAGGGTAGGCAATTTCAAAAGTCTATATAAGAGCTTGCACACCAATGTTCTCGGTTCCTCTCCTCCCTCCTGCATGTGGTGAGGGGAGCACCCTGTTGCAACAGTTTAATAAAGATCATGCGTACTAGCTGCTTTGCTTCTCAATATTCTCTGGTTGGCCTCTGTTATTTTCTCCTACCAGCAGAGAAGCCACTTAGATACCTTATGCGGCTCTTAGATACCCCATAAGGGAAAGGGAGCAGTTTTTTTCTTCTTATAGCAGTGTTTTCCCAGCAGCAAAGGTATTTAGCTCTTGCACAACCAGATGACAACAATGAAAATATTGCTATTGATGACCAAGATGATTCCTTCACAAGTTCCAGACCTAAGCCCTGGCACAGGCAACAGGTTGTAAGGTGAAGCCCTTTCTCAAACTGAAGCCCACTCCAAGCCCAGTGAGGCTTCTGTTTAACAAATTTCTCATGGCAAGGTTGTAGCATATCCGCCCACTTGTAATAAAGCTTTTCTGGGTCATTTTCTCTGTGCCTTTATTGAATCTGATCAGCGACAAGCTGGAAGGAGCAGCAAGCGCAATTAGGAGCAGCAAGGATAAGGCTGCAGAAGGAGTTGAGTGGCATGGCTGCTTTTACAAATATATTTGGGATTCAGAGTGTATAAGTTAGTGAAGATTCTTTGGTCTAACCATCCATCACAGTCACAGTGGAGTAATGCAAGTTTTAATTTATTTTTAACCTTCTCCTTGCCCTCTGCATATTACTGCTCAGCTGCAGATTTTCTTTCTCATTCCACTTTGAGAGGCTCTCGTAACCGAGTCTATAAAACAGGCTAAATAAGACTATAGATAATATATTTGCATGCACAAATGACATAAAACCTTAAGGTCTGTGAGCAACTGAGTTAATGTGTTGCCTTAACCAATAACACCTCCCCCTCCCCACAGCGGTCGCATAATACTAGGGCTGCAATCTTTAATCAGTTGGTTGATTTGCAAAAGCTTTAGCTGGTTCATCAGTGGGGCCAGTTTTAGGCAGGGAGAAGACTTCTATCTTGTTGTTTTTTTAAAGCCACTTGAAGTTTCTTTGCGTCACTGTAACAGGGGACAAAAATATATTAATGATGCCATTTTCTCTGTGTGGTACCTTTTGCTTACTAAATGGTAATTTTTCCCTCTTGTGCTTCGTTTAACATGTCAACTTTGTTGAGATTTCTCAATAGCCGTATTTACAGAACCGTCCAACCCAACCCTTTGTTTCAAGCTGTGATAGGAGGAGGGGGGTTTGGACTACGTGGAAGTAACCCTCCACAGGAGCCTTCCTAGCTTCTCTGAGCCCTCCCTGCAAAGTGGTGCCAGCATCAAGCCACTGGGGCACAGCTTTCTCTTCTGCATAGGTGAGCAGAAATCCCACTGATTGGGTTCCTTGCCATCAGTCAATGCAAAGCTTTGAAATGCAGCATTCTGAGGGCAGGGAGGGACTAAATTAATCCCTGGTTCATGTGCTGGCCCCACTGCCATCATGTGATGGCATCAGGTTCTATCTGGACTTGACTGTTCTGCCTACCCTCCACCCTGGCTGGCATGCTTGGCAGGGCTGTGAATTCAGCTGTGCCCCCATCCACCAAACAGTGGCCAGGGTTAAGATTGTACCCATAGTTTCATTTATAGTGCAATCCAATACAGGTCTATCCAGAAGTATCACTGAGTTCAAGGAAGCTCACTTCCATATAAGTGACTACAAGATTGCAGTCCTAGTACATTTTTAGCCTACCATTCTTCTAAAAGTCTCAAGGTGATGGTTAACTTTATATCAACCTTGTAAGAGAGCTAAGAGAAAGAAAATGGCCCAATGCCAAACTTGATGTGTGTGTTTTATATGTAGTAGATCTGATGTAGTAGATCAGCTCCATATTAGATCACTACGTGCGAGTCCAACTCTCCTTCCACTTAAACATCAACAGCATTAAATGCAAGTCCAAATGTTTGACCTTTCAATCTTGAAGTCCATCAAAAGGTTAAATATTTAGGGATTTGGTTAACATCAAGAAATATAAACCTATTTAAAAATAACTATGAAAAAATTTGGCTTGAGGTAAAAAGAAATTTAGAAGTATGGATCAGAATGAATCTCTCAATGTTAGGAAAAATATCAGAACTGAGGGAAGTCGGGGGTGGGGGTGGGTGGGTTCTCTGAGGGGAGGGAGGAAAAATCGGGGGGAAATAACGATGATATGTTTCTGGATAATATGTTTTGTTTTAATTTTGAATAAAAAAGTTATTTAAAAAACCCAAAAACAAATGTTAGACGTTTCATGCTCTGGCTGCTTTTCATGCAGCTAGGCCAGTGGGAAGCAAGAAATGGTGACCTCTCTGCCCACACAGGTCCCAGAAAGACAGGGGTGTATCCTTTCAGAAATTGATAGACTACATCCGCCATCATCCTTGAGCGTTGGCCATGCTGGCCAAGGTTGATGGGAGCTGGAGCTCCACAACAGCCAGAGGGTCACAGCTTCCCCACCCCTAGGTGTGGTGGTGGGCTTAGAGACTTGAGCCTTGCTCAGCCATGAAGTTCACAGCGGACCAAACTAAACATACACTTAATAGCTGCAAGCAATTATACATGTTGTTTACAAGGGCAGCTGTGAAGTCACAACATGGGGATGGGAAGCTAGTTTCTTCAGTTTCCTCACTTATACCAGTATGGAGCAGAGGTGCCAGGTTCTCCAGAGGATCAGGGGAGCCCGACATGAAGTTGCGCAACATCCTCTGAATATTGAGGGGACCTGGTCCCTTCAAAAAACATTCAGGCGGGCAAAACAGCCTTGGCCCCTAGGAGTTGGTGCCTATGGTATGGAGATCAGCTTTCTCCCATGGCTGCATGGCTAGGAGCCAATGGGGACTCCCCTCCCCCAAGGTTCTTAGCTGTCTCTGTATTTATGTGCAACTCCATTCTTATCTTATCTCTTCCCATGCACAGTCAGGATCAGTTGCCTCTGCAATTATATCTCTGGAAAAGCAAGATACATAGCTGCCTGCAACATATCAACTACACATTCTAGTTTGGTTCTCTGGGAGCTTCATGGCTGAGGAAGTATAGAGGCTCCCTGCCAGGTTGTAAGAAATTCTTGATGATGTCAGTATTATGCTGGGCGCGGGTGGTGCTGTGGTCTAAACCACTGAGCCTCTTGGGCTTGCCAATCGGAAGGTCGGCGGTTTGAATCCCTGGGATGGAGTGAGCTCCTGCTGTTCTGTCCCAGCTCCTGCCAACATAGCAGTTTGAAAGCACGTCAAAGTGCAAGTAGATAAATAAGTACCACTGTGGCGGGAAGGTAAACAGTGCTCTGGTTTCTGTCATGGTGTCCCGTTGTGCCAGGATTAGTCCTGCTGGCCACATGACCCGGAAAGCTGTCTGCGGATAAACACTGGCACCCTCGGCCTGAAAGCGAGATGAGCGCTGCAACCCCATAGCCGCCTTTGCCTGGAGTTAACTGTCCAGGGGTCCTTTACCTTTTTACCTATGCTGGAATCTGTGTGAGACAGGACTGGGAAGAGATGCAGATGGGGCTTCTTTTCTTAACTATTTTGGATAATCAGGAATTTCTCAGCTATCGGGCCAAAAGCCACCTTTCTGCACCCCTATTAACAGGAGCCCTGCCTGCCTTTTTCCTCTGGTGGCTCAATATAACACAGCCTCTTCTAGCACAAATGTAGAGCCAACTGTTTGAAGAGCCCTCTGGTGAATATAGGTCAACTGCACAACAAGATGTGGATAGGTGTGAGCAGCTGTCCTTGAAAAATTGGTGAAAGTACTGCTGTACCCAACTGGGTAGCAGATGGCACGAGAGAGAGGGGGGGGGAGTCTTGTCAAGATTGGCCTGGTTTTCTGACTTGAGAAAACACCTTCTCAAGCAGTTGGCAAGATGCTGGTATTTTCTGCTAAAAGAAAATCTCAAGGCTTCTCCTCCCCCCTTTCCTGAAAAACAGATAACTGATATCACCATAAGCAAAGAACAGTAATAAATGCAACAAGAACTTCTCTGAAGAATGATTTCAACCAAATCCACATGTAGGTAATTGAATGACAGTGTTATGTTTATTAAATATGCATATATTTCTACTCCAGGAAGTTGAGCTAGTTCAGGAATTTTGGTCTCTAGATGGAGCTGTAGCACCTCAATAATATTCATGAAGATAAATTTTGTTAGTATTGATTCTCTCTCCCCAACCCCATCCGCTCCCAGTTTCTCCATTCAAGTCTCTTTACAACTATGCATTAGCTCATGTTTCATAGCTGTAGACAATATTTGATTTTCTCCTTTAAGATTTTCTTTTGTCCTTCCCTTTTCTGGGCAACCGTACACCCTAAGAACAATACAACTACCTGTGTGTGTGTGTGTGTGAGAGAGAGAGAGAGAGAGAGGGAAACACACACACACACACACACACACACACACACACACATTCATCCAAGTAAATCCCAGGATGATTACAATAGCACCAGAAACAAAATACAATAAAAGCAGGTGGAAGCTTCATGGTTGATTGGCAGATAGGAAGACAAAATATCGAATACTCCAAGGACAGAAGGTAGGCAGGGATGGAGAAGGGTCATAGCTCAATGGTTGGTCATCTGTTTTACAAGGGTTTCCGACCCGAAATTTTTTAACACCAGCAACAAGAAAGTGACTTTCTCCCCACCCAAATTAGACTACTGAACTGAAGAGAACTAACTAGGAGTGGATTTTGTGTTTAATGGCCGGGAGCTTAGTTCTGGAACCGAAAGCAAATTCCTAGGCTTAGTCTGTGCTTAGAATGTGTCAGTTCCTTGATGCTATCTGTATGTCTTTTGCCACCAGCCTCTGGGTGGTTGGTCTTGGGGTTCTAGCACAGATGCTAAATAGACCCAGCAAGCCTGAAATCTGCTCAGCCCTGCTCTGCTTGGTTCTTCCACCCCCGAGGTGCTGCCCTCAGCTGAGTGCCCCCAGTCCAAATCCCTGCAGGAAAACAGCAAAGAAGAAGCTTGATGCTCGACTGATAGGCAAGAGAATGAAACAGAAAACCGTTCCCCCCGGGAAGATAGCTAAGAACCAATAAAGCAGACTGAAAAGACGCACAAGCCCTTTAAAATGTCAGAGTAAACAAGAAAGTCTTCACCTGGACCTTTAATCATTATAATGACAATTGTGAGGGTAATCCAAAGTTAGGAGGCTACCACACAAAAGGCCCTCCTCTCCAAGGTCTCTGTACCGTGGCCTCTGTTCCATTGCAGTCTGTGGCTTGGCTTGCTGCCTCAGGGGTCAACTGGATCTATTTATCCTGCATCCACCTTTTTCAAGGGTACTTCCTCCTTGATTGATTGAATGAATGAATCTTTATTTCTGTCAGCCATAGCAATGAAACAACAGTACGATATACAAAGAATAGAAATAAAAAGTCAATTGTATAATACATTTTAGGGTTTTGACTCAATAGTCAAATGGTGGATCTTATTCTGATTGCCCCCAGATAAAAACCTTGCAACCTTTGCTGTCACCTTCTCATCTTGATCTGCCAAGAGAAAGGACACTGTGGCAGTGGCTGGGCGACCCGGAATGGACAATAAAAGAGGGGTGATAATCTCATTCCTCAAGTCTTTATAAAAAGTGCAAGCCAGAAGGGTATGCGCCACCGATTCGGTACTGCCTTCTCCACAGGGACATAAGTGTTTTTCGTGTGGAATCTGTTGGAATCGTCCCTCAAGTACAGCTGAGGGCAAGACATTTAATCTTGCGAGAGTAAAAGCGTCTCTAAATTTTAGAATTGCTAGGTGATGCAGATAGGATGCCAGAGAGTAGAAATGGGAAGGTGGAAAATAGTCATACCATGGGCAAAATTTCCTCATTGTGGCCAAGTTGTTCTGACGCTCAATATCATTTCGGCACTGACAAATTAGACTGTTTGCTTTACTAAAACCCAAAGTGAGTAGCTGTTGTGGTGATAAATCACAAGAGTGAAGTTTTTGATAGACACTTTTATTCCAGGCGTTCTTGTGACAATCTTGAAGCACTAGGGATATTAGACCGGGGGGGATTTGAGTTTAGGCAAAGCCAATAGTTAAGTGTCCTCAGCCAGATCCTTCTTGGTTGTGGCATGTGGCATGCTATGGTTTTGTGGCCTGTGTCTTCTGGCTCCATGTGGAAGCAACAATACAAAGAGGTTACAGAATGGTGATGATTTTTTTCTCCCCATCTCTTTTGATCCCTTCTCACAGCTTGGCACCAGGCAGTCATGTAACGGCAAGAGAGCATCAGATTGGCTGCACCGTACCACAAGTGTCAAGCTCCCCAGTGAGCACCAGTCATGTGCTGTGTTGCGATGCTGGGAAAACAGCAGTACCCCAGCAACATCACCACATGAGGCACTATTACCCTCTCATGACTAAATTATTCCGGACATCTCTTAACGGGCTTGGCTTGTGTGATCATTGCTAACTAGTTATAACAAACCTTAGGGAACTCCTGAACTCTCCTTTGAGGGTCTGGGTTTAATCCCAGCTTTGATACCAATTTCTGCTCCCAATTTTGAACACTTGGTTAATCTTAAAACTTGAATCAGGAAGCAAGCTTGCAACAGTGTTTTAAGTTCCCGGGCAGCTCTGTGGATGATGGCGACGCTCTGACGTCTCCCCATTTTGCTCCCAGAGGCATTATATAGCTTAATATACTAATGTTTGGAAAGACTGAAATGGAAGGAGCTGTAAAAGAAGAGGAGTCCTGTAGTAAGGGATGTTGACATTTGTTGGCTAAAGAGAAATGAGGTTTCTGTGACAGCCCATTTATTAGCCGTCCGTTTGGAAGTGTAATAATCACCTGTAAAGGAATGTCGAGATTCAGTTCACGAGCGCTGCCTGAAGAAAAAAGATGGCAAAGTAAAAAGATCCATCAAATAACTTTCATTCATTTCTGCAATCATGTCTTATGCCCAGACTCTTTGGCTGATTCCTATCAGGGGTTTAAGCACAGAGGAAAAAATCGATACATCCAACTTTTTCTTTCTCATTTGTATATTCTGTTTGTCCTCCCTATTTTCCTTGACCTTAGAAAAGCTTTGGGATGATGATCTACGACTGTTCCCTGACGCTTCTCTAAACCAACTTATAGCACAATCCTAACCTTTGCTACTCAGAATCAAGTCTTATGGAATTCAATGGGGCTTACTCTCAGCTAAACGGGGTTTGGATGGCAGCTATAATTGCTTTTTTTTTGGCCACGTGGCCATTTTAAAAGTGTTTGCACGAAACTTCAAGAGAGAAATAAAAGGAGGGGGAGAGAGACAGAAGATGGATCAAAACTCAAAACATGTTGCGAAAATGGGAAGAAATGAAAACTGGAAAAATGAGAGGAACTGAAACGCCCAGATACCTGCATGCCTAACAGCTGCAGTAGAAGAAACTGGAATGAAACAGCACAGAACAATGCAAATTCTTAGCAAGGGGGTTATTCTTTGGTAATGAAATCAGGTTCACCTATGATTGGGAAAGAAATTCTGTTCAGTTCCTATTTAAGAGCAAGCCTACCTAATTTCCTGAAACAACACATGAATCAAAACATAGCCATTCTTCAGAATTCACACGTCTCTGAATTTTGCAATGCACTTTTCCGCATGCAGTGTGCATATATTGGTAAATTATTATTATTATTTAAAAAAAATGTATTTGGGAAAATGGCTTGTAAATAATGTGTGCATTAGCCAACTGCACACATTAATGTTTATGTTAGGATAAATTCACCCCAAAAAGCCGATGGAATGTTTAGATGAGGATTTTATTTTTATTTTAAAAAATAACAAACTGATGTGGAAATGTGGAGAACTGACCTTATGGTTGGGAAAATGAGAAATTCAGAGAAGCCCAAATTGACAGATTCACTGCTCTTTACATAATATTTGACACAGGTCTAAACCAAAGCATTTACGTCTATAACATCTTACAGACTAAAACATCAGTGCATTACATTTGCCCAGGCCCCAGACATTTTCTTGTAGCTATCCTGAAATTGGAATGACCTGTGTGTAGCATTTCTCAAGAATGTCAGAAAACCTATCATGATGGTCATTATGAGGATGTGTTTTAAAGCATAGTAGGGGTAATAAAATGGCTCATTTGATTATTATCTTATGCAGTTACAATCTCAGCAGATTGCTTTTTCCTTATCTCCTCAGAAAACTTTCAGTATCGCCAGTCCAGTATGTTCTGCTGGTTCTTAATGAACTCTCTAATGATATCGCAGGTTTAATAAAACCCATCGAAGTCTCCATCTACATTTCCCTTTATTGTTGCTGATAAGAAAGTGTCCCAGGCCACTGTAAAGTTCACTTAATGAGGCAGAAAGTTTAGGAAGATCTAACATATTCTCGGCATCAGGGTTTTGAATTAGTTTCCCCTCTTGTCAGGCTGTGCAAGCTTAATGTGGGGAGTAAACAAATTGGGTGGTTGGAAGAGAAAATGGAGAGTCAATTTTTATCAGCATGGCAAATAAAATCTTGATACTAAATCCCCAGGCCTGTTTGTGGGGGGAAGTTTCTTCCTCGCCATAGAAACAAAGGCCCCAATCCACCAGAAAGCAGACCCCGGGTTGGGGTATGTGTGTGTGTGTGTACACAGCCTAAATGTCATAAATTACTGTATGCATTTACATACCCTCCAACATTCCTCAGATAAAAATGGGGACATTTCTCATCCCCCCTTAACCAAGCCGCCTTGACCCACCCATTTTTTTGTCCCCACACCCGGCGCCTTTCTTCCCCTTAAAAAAAATGTCCAGGGGTACTCTCATTTTCCTACTCATATTGAAATACTGCCCCTCAAGGAGGCCAAACTTAGATTCACAAAATATTTAGGGGTACCCCTGCATCCCCCAGAAAAACAACAACATTTCACACACCAATAAATAACTTTTAGAAAGGGGCACGATTAGATGCATGTGCTCCAAGTATTTTTGTAAATAATCAAGACTTCCTGCTCTCTGCTCCCCATTTCTTCCCACCCTGGGTAAGTCCGTAGCGAAGTATTTGCAATTACACTCAAATACTTCCCACTCAAATATTTTGATTGCTTTTGCAACCCAGTTCCATTTCATACTGATGACAGATGGAGGGGTGTGTGTGTGTTATTGGCTTGTTTGTTTGTTTGTTTCTCATTTTTACCATGCATTTTGTGCTTTTGTATTGTATTTTTATGTTGTGAAGGGTGGAACAAGGCAGTATATGAATTAATTAATTAATTAATTAATTAATTACAGTAATAATAATTTAGTTGTCTTCTGAAAATTGTCCTGTTTCAGCGAGCCTAATCCAGACACATGAAATGGTTACATCACTTTTTATACTTGTTTTAAGTGCTTTATTGTGTTCAATCATTTGCTTGTTTTTAAATATGTTTTTAACAGTTTAAAAATGGTTAAAATATTATTTATTTTTCCATTTTATTTTATTCTTTCACTGATGTATTCGTTGCCCTAGGCAATTTTGGGAGGAAGGAAGAAAAGAAAAGAAAAGAAAAGAAAAGAAAAACAAAGTTGTTTCTGTCTCCATAACCATCTAATGACTGTTATCCTTGTTTAAAACTTTCTGCTTCTTGGTTGTCAAGGAGCAAAACCCGGGCAAATTAACCTGCACTCTGAGGAAGTCCACTTTTAAAATATATTCATTTTGCTCCGAGCTTATAAGCCCAAAGAAGAGTTCTGTGCATCTCAAAAGCTCATTACCAGCGTTGCTTGGTCCTGTCAAAGGAATTGTCTCAGTTGTTGTGTGTTGCTCATTATGTGGGGCCAATGAGGCATCTAACACCCTGACAAACCAAACGCAATTTTCCAAAGGCAAAACACCACCCCTCCCTCCCTCCCTCCCTCCCTCCCTCTACCCCAACAGAGCAATCAGGTTGTCCTTGTTAATGTCCTAGCTATGGGGCATGTAGACTACTGAGCTGGCATTCTTCTTCCTCTGGCCTGCACCCTGGACAGCCAGGTTTTATGTTGCTTCATTAACAAATAAAATCACACTTTCCCCTTGACAAGGAAGCGAGGCATTACATCCCGATGTTTGCAGTGTTGAGAGCAATGAACAACATGTTTCAAAATCTTAATGGGAGCAATGCCATATTTCCTGGGATCATTAATTCCTTATCTGGCCTGTACATGCCGGCTAACCAGGCCCTTTTGTTTACTTCATATTCATCAATCCCGGTCTCTCTTGTGCTCTCACTATGCAGATTAAAAAATGCCCAGTGTATTAAAATTCAGAGAAAACCACAATTTTTTTATTAAAAAGTTAAGAAATTGCAAACAAGAACAGCACTTTGCATTTTTCGTGTGTGTGTGTTGTTGAGTCTCAAATTCTGACAGATGTTTTATGAATACAAACTTCAGGCCGCAATTGCCAAGACAGAATCTTTCTTCTCTTGGCTTGCAGAACCATTCTTTTCTGTTAACACTTCATACCATTTTTTTTGGGGGGGTGGGACTGCAGTGGATGTCATGGTGTACCCATAATGCAGCACATTATCAGAGAGAGAGAAGCCTGAATTAGTGGCCACCGTACTGTATAATAGGAGATTCTTAGGACTGTTGATCAGGGGTCAGCAAACTTTTTCAGCACGGGGCCGGTCCACTGTCCCTCAGAACTTGTGGAGGGCCGGACTAGATTTTGAAGGGGGGGGGGGGAGAATGAATTCCTATGCCCCACAAATAACCCAGAGATGAATTTTAAATAAAAGGACACATTCTACTCATGTAAAAACACGCTCATTCCGGGAACGTCTGCAGGTCGGATTTAGAAGGTGATTGGGCCGGATCTAGCCCCCCGGCCTTAGTTTGCCTACCCATGGATTAGAACATCACAGAGTCTGGGTGGTCCATTACATTTTGCTGCCTGAGGCAGAGGGCAAGATGGTGTGTTCTCTCTCCCCTTATCCACCTCTAATCCATATAAAGAAACTCACTGGATGGACATTTTAAACTTGCTTCAACAGTGGTGACTAGCAGGCCCACCAAGTGTCCTTATTTTCCAGAGACCTTCCCAGATTTATAGAAGCCTTCCTGGTTTCTGATTTGATCCTGGAATGTCCCTCCTTTCCTTAGGATGTCCCTATTTTCATCACAGAAATGTTGGAGGGTATGATAGGATGTCCTTATTTTCTTTGAAGAAATGCTGGAGGGCATGGAGTTATGCGACCCCTGAACCAAGGCGATAAGTAACTACAACTTTTAGAAGACATATGAAGGCAGCCCTGCATGTTTTAATGTTTAATGTTTCATTATGTTTTTATATATGCTGTAAGCTGCCCAACGTCGCTGGGGCAACCCAGTAAGACGGGCGGGATACAAATAATAAAACTGATGATGATGATGATGATGATGATGAATAGGATGTCCCTATTTTCATTGGAGAAATATTGGACTGTCAGGGACTGGGACTGGTGGAGACTGCCTCCCTAGTCTGACCCTTCCAGAGAAGAAGGAAGGAGACAGTTAAGAATTACAACAGGGGTTTGAGGGAGGTCACAGCTCAGAGGCAGATGAGGGGAAAAGCTGGGAAATAATGGGAGAGGAGGAAGAGGAAGAGGAAGAGGAGGAGGAGGAGGAGGAGGAGGAGGAGGAGGAGGAGGAGAAGAAGAAGAAGAAGAAGAGGAAGGGAGAAACACCAGGGGAGAGAGAGCTGATGGACTCAGTGTCTTTAGAAAGCATTACAGACCACCTCCCTCCAAAACATGGTGGGCCTTGAAAGTAGGAGAGCAAAGAGCTCAAAGGCAAAAGGCACTTTTCAGCACCCGTAGTAATAACTCATGAGAAAGTGAGAGGGACGGAAGAGGTGGGGTTTCACTCGGAGCAACACTATTACTCCAGAAGGCTGCATTTCTAAGCCTCTCTCTGTGAATATTGAATAAATAGCATTGGTAAGAACTTTCCTTGTCTTATCCATTCCTGGCAACCTATCATGGGGGGTTGGATCCTCTGACGCCTGACATGGATGGTTTGGACTGGCTATTATCCTCCACTGTACCTGAGGGCAGAATTCTAGTGCAGCAGGTGTATGACGGTTGATGGGCCACACACAGCTCTGTTCTCCAACAGAAAGGAACAGCAAGAGGCCTCAGGAAGAACATTGGCCTCACTGCAACTCATATCCTGAATACTGGCTTTTTTTTGATGCAAGGAAAGTTGGGGACTGGAGTTGACGTATTGGTGGATGGGCAGGACTAGTGAAGGCATCCCTATATTCCCATTTATAGCAATGAAATTTGCTTAGGGATATAGTGTAACGAAGAAACCAAAAGCAGGACCAGAATAGATTTTTGATTGTTCTCTCCCTTCTCATTTCAGGGCAAAGAATAGATTAGCTACCACTCTTGCAACATCTCCTTCTTTTTGTTGACATTTTATTCCACCTTAAGGAACAGACATGGGATCATTACGTGTCACATGCCTGTTTACATTCCAGCACAGTATGCTGAGAACTTCCATTGTGTGTATAGCTTTTGCTTTTAGCTGTTCTCTCTGAGATGACATGAGAGACAGATGACATATTTCTTTGTCCTGATTTATGATTAATAAGTCTGTAGTTGTAGTATGCTTCCACAAGCCTCACGCCTATTCTGTGTGCGCAGTTCGATTTGCTGATAGTGTGCCCTGGCTGAGTAAGCCTGGGTCGCTGATTTACGTTGGAGTGGAGGTGATGGTCTTTGTCATGGGCTGCTGGAAGGAAACCAGCTGGCCTTCCGGCCCTCTGCATGGCGACACTTTTATCCATGATTGCTATTCTGCGCATCTGGGGACATTATTGCCCAGCCTGCTCTCCATCCTTACACTGGGTTGCTCATCTCCCACTGACCAATTTTAGATCTTTCTCTCAACCTAAACAGTAGAGGTGGAGGGATAAAAGACTTTGCTCCATTCAATCACCTTCCTATCACCATTAGATTCATTTTAGCAAAGCAAAGAAACCCTGGGAAGATTGCTTTGAGCAATGTCCAAAATCATTATCAAATGAACCCATCTGCATCTCAGGAACATCTCTAACACAAGCTTTTAAAAAAATAAAAAATAAAAAGAGTAGTAGCGGGTTTCTGATTTCTCCCCCTCTTTCCCTCCCTCCTGAGAGCCAGTGTGGTGTAGTGGTTAAGAGCGGTAGATCCGTAATCTGGGGAACCAGGTTCGCTTCCCCGCTCCTCCACATGCAGCTGCTGGGTGACCTTGGGCTAGTCACACTTCTCTGAAGTCTCTCAGTCCCACTCACCTCATAGAGTGTTTGTGGTGGGGGAGGAAGGGAAAGGAGAATGTTAGCCGCTTTGAGACTCCTTAAAAGGGAGTGAAAGGCGGGATATCAAATCCAAACTCTTCTTCTCTTCTTCTCTGTGTTTGCTCAATGCAATTAAATATTCTGCAACTACGGGATCTGACCACACACTTGCCTTTGGGATGGATTACTAGGACATCAGTAAAAGGAGGAGGCGATGGTTTAAAATATCCCAACACACCAATACTGTCACTAACATCTCATCCATCTTTTCTTTCCAATTTTGGCCTGTCAGAACGCTTCTCTCCCCACACTCTTCTGACTGTACATATCCTGTCCCCTCCCTCCCTAAATGCATCTTTCAGAACTGTCTTGTTACCTTCCAGCTCAATGTATAAAGATACAAAGACCCCCTTGTAACCCATTTATTAACTTTTTAGTGTCGAGTCTTTCTATCTGCTTTGTCACAGTGCCCAGGTGCCATTTAGGGAGGGAGGGGGGTCTGAGTGGCCAGGAGGACAGTCCTCTGCCTGAAGGGCTGCCCTGTCTTAAGTCTTAAGCTAGACTAGTGACTGGGAGTGGCCGCCGAGACCACATAACACCGGTCTTAAAAGACCTGCATTCACTCCCAGTAAAGTGTTGGTGTTGACCTTTAAAGCCCTAAACGGCCTCGGCCTCTCCTCCCCCCCCCCATCATTCTGCCTGGATGCTGAGGTCCAGCGCCGAGGGCCTTCTGGTGGTTCCCTCATCACAAAAAGCAAAGCTACAGGGAACCAGGCAGAGGTCCTTCTCGGTAGTGGCACCCGCCCTGTGAAACGCCCTCCCATCAGATGTCAAAGAGATAAACAACTACCTGACATTTAGAAGACATTTGAAGGCAACCCTGTTCAGGGAAGTTTTTAATGTGTGACATTTTAATGTATCTTTGTTGGAAGCTGCCCAGAGTAGCTGGGGAAACTCAGCCAGATCAGCGGGGTACAAATACTAAATTATTATTATTATTAAGTCTGGTTTCTGGATAAAGAAGAGAAGGGAGAGCAGAGGGCCTTTTGAATTCACCAGTCAATAGTTAGCAGCAGCTCGACTGATGACTGGGAGTAGCTGCTGGGACCATATAACTGTCCTGAAAATCTTAAATTGTCTCCCAGTATGTTTCTGAACACAATTCAAAGTGTTGGTGTTGACCTTTAAAGCCCTAAACAGCCTCGGCCCAGTAGACCTGAAGGAGCATCTTCACCCTTCTCAGCAAAGCTCAGATGCTGACAGGAGGAGAAGAAGCAGGCATAGGGAGAGAACAGTTAGCAGCAGAAGGCAGAGAGGATGGGGGAGAGCAGCTGTAATCTGAGCTCGGAACAAAGGGGAGGAGAAAAACAGGACCAGAGTGACAGGCAGCTGTGTGAGAGCTCCAATAGGGAGCCAGACATTGGAATGCATGAAACATTCTCTCCCCCCCTCCCATTTTTTTAATTCATTTTATAACACAACTAAACAACACAAACAGAAAAACAAACAATACAAATTCTTGCCTTATCCTTATTTTTTCTAAACATTGTTAGGTGAGCTTCCCCATATCTCCCTATCTGATTTTCGTTTTACCTCATCTTTAGCAGTTTACATAAATCATAATTTCTAACCATTTTTTTTATCATGCTTACTTTTACCATAAAAATCTTTACATTTTATCATTTACAAATAATACCATTTTAAAATACACTATCTTCTATTTCTAACCCTACAGCCTATATCCACTTCCAGAACTATTCTAAGATTTAAATATTAACATATTTTTTTCCCCAAATATTCTTTATACTTCTTCCAATCTTCTTCCACCGTCTCTTCTCTCTGGTCTCGGAGTCTCCCAGTCAGTTTGGCAAGTTCCATATAGTCCATCATCTTCATCTGCCATTCTTCAATAGTTGGTAAATCTTGTTTCTTCCAATTCTTCGCTAGTAATATTCTCGCAGCTGTTGTGGCATACAGAAAAAAAGTAACATTCTTTTTGGGGATTTCACCCCCAACTATACCAAGTAAAAAGGCTTCTGGTTTCTTTGCAGGAAGCATTCTCTCCCAAATCTCGTAGGATCTCAAAAGTGGCCAAGAGGTGTGAAAGATACCGGAAGAGAAGGTGGGGGCTTCTGTGCTGGGGAAGGGGGAGGAGCTTAGTCTGGGCAACTCCATCTTCTGGGGAGGATGATGAGTAGAGGAGCTCCGTCCTAGTTTGTTGTTTTAGCAATAAATCTGAAATAATTAACGGCCAGAGTCGTCTCGCATTTGTGGGAGAGACAAAGCCATAACAACCCCCATTGTTTAGCCCACACACTGAGGTCCAGCTTCAAGGGCCTTCTGGGGGTTCCCTCACTGCGAGAAGTAAAGTAACAAGTAGTGGTGCCCTCCCTGTGGAATGCCCCCCCCCATCAGATGTCAAGGAGATAATTCACTATACAGTGGTACTTCAGGTTAAGTACTTAATTCGTTCCGGAGGTCCGTACTTAACCTGAAACTGTTCTGAACCTGAAGCACCACTTTAGCTAATGGGGCCTCCTGCTGCTGCCACGCTGCCGGAGCACAATTTCTGTTCTCATCCTGAAGCAAAGTTCTTAACCTGAAGCACTATTTCTGCATTAGCGGAGTCTGTAACCTGAAGCGTATGTAACCTGAAGCGTATGTAACCTGAGGTATCACTGTACAACCTTTAGAAGACACCTGAAGGCAATGCTGTATCTGGAAGTTTTAAATGTTTGATGTTTTATTATATTTCTGTATATGCTGGAAGCCACCCAGAGTGGCTGGGGCAACCCAATAAGATGGGCAGGGTAGAAATAATAAAAGTATTATTAGTAGTATTAGTATTTGGACAGCAACCAGAGCAGGTGCACAGGACACCTAGACTAAGCCTTGCCCACTTTAGCGAGATGTATTGCATTTTTATTTAAATTATAATGATCAGTGACTTCTAGCAACAACAGGTACATGTCTGTGAATACCAGATGCTGGGAATCACATGCTGGGAGAGTCCTTCTGCATTCAGGTCCTGCTTCCCTTAGGCATCTGGTTGGAATGGGATGCTGAGCTAGATTGAACTAGATTTGATCTGATTCAGCAATGCTTTCTCTCTTCCTTGGATAGGAGGGTAAGCCTGGGTTCAAGTCTCCTGCTTCTGTGCCATCCGTGGGTGGTGTGGGGGTCCTGGGATAGGGACACCCACCACTCTTCTTCATCTACCCAGTCCCTGACACTATTAGCCTTCCAGATGCTGTTAGACTCAAACTCCCATGATCCCCAGCCAGCATGGCCAATGGTTGGGGATGATGGAAATTGTAGTTATATGTCATTCAGAAGGCAGAAAGTTTGCCATCCATGTCTATCTACTATACCACACTGATTCTGATTTGAGATATTACAATTGGACAAAACCAATGAATTCTCTGCAATGTCTGCTCACCCATCTCTGCCCATACTGGATCCAGATAGCAATACACTTTGTTCCATAGTCAAAGAGGAAATAGCAAAGGTTTAGGTGGATGGTTCTCAAAACTTCTTTTTTCCAAGCGAAGCAAGTTGTTTTCAACACATCCTATAAAAAAGCATATGCTAATGTGCATGAAGCTCAATATAAGGATTTATCTTGAGGCACAGTTTATCTGGATAATAAAAATGAGCCAATATAGGGAGCTTGTTCTATACAGTTTTTTGGGAAGTTAGAAAGGGGGGGGGGGAGAAAGAGAGAAAAAGAAAGCAAGGGAGGCCAAAAGAAAGACAAATTAAGTTTGAAAGTAGTCCCTCTGCCACCAATCTGCATTACTATGGTACGAGCGAGGATTCACATTGGATATTCATTGCATTCAATAAAGAAAATCAATATGCCAGAAGGGGGAAAATACACATTTCATTGGAGACTGAATTTTCTAAATGATATTTCCGATCTCGTCAAGCTTCTTGTTTGCAACGAGGGGAGGCGTTTGACATCGGGAGTAATAGCTCCTGTTATTGACCTCTGGTATCAAATGAGTTGAGCACTGAAACTTATTGAATCATTAGGAGAGTGTTCTCTGAAAACATGATGTGAGACTAGATAGTGCGTTCAGCATCTCCCAGACATCTCCATGTGTTTAGGAAAGAAAGGGCACCCTTGGCTATACAGAAAGGAAGGCAAGCATAACCCTGACTCCAACCATAAGAATTCCACTGAAATTCTATTGCCCCATTGATAATGCTCAAATGCAATTTCTTTCCTCATTAATTGATGGGGAATGGTTAAGAAAAAGCAAATTTTGGCACAATTGATGTTTCTGCAATGGGAGTTTTCAAATTCCCTTCTCATCAAATGCTCCAAGACTGCCAATGGGTTGCTTTTTTGGGGGACTTTGGATCCTATTTAATCCATGACAAGGACCATTCCTCTTTTCAGACCCTATTAGATCCATTCTTGGTGCCCATGGCAGCCATTTTGTCCTGACACTTTTGTCAAGACCTGAGTCCCTGACACCTCAGTTTTATCCCCACCCCACTAGAAAACACACTGATCACAGTAATGGACCATTCATACCCGTCAACATATCTCCAACGAAAATAGGGACATCCTATTCAATATTATTATTATTCCCCACCCATCTGATCAGGTTGCCCCAGGGTGGCTTCCAGCACACACACACATATATAATAACAAAACATTAAACATTAAAAGAAATTCACGAATCAATGCTGCCTTCAGATGTCTTCTATAGTTGCTTACCTCCTTGGCTTGGGGGGTCATTGCTATAAGGGTCTCTTCTCTTTCCTTTAGACCCTTCGTCAAGTTCGTTGAGGAAGCTATTCACATTGAGAGAAACTGCTCTGTCTGGCAACAGCAGGTCTCGGGAGGTGCAGCGGCCAGGGCCTTCCACAGACATGAAAGGTGAAGCAGAAAGAGCTGGAGTACAGAGCAGCTATATCTATAGACATCTGGAGTAGAGCCTTGGAAGGCAGGATTTTATCAAGAGACTCAGCAGAGCTAGAGGGTATACTGTAAGGCCAGAAGGAATTTTGTGATACCTTAATCCGGCCTCTCATACAGCAAACTTTTATATCTATCTATCTGAAATGTGCCTAAGGCTTTGCTAGCACACACGGTACAGATTGCAGAACAACCCTTTGATTTTGAAACCACAGCGTACACAATGCACCTGCGATATCCCTTTGAGCAGGAGTGCCACGGTCCTGCTATAGTTACCATGCATTCCTATCTTGAGAACCGCTTCGCTCTTAGTCATTACTATACTTATAAAACAATAGGTGGGTAGAAGCTACGATAGTTGTGGAAGCTCGGGGCAGAGGCCTCAAGCTGCCCCCAAGATTGAGGGTGCCCAGCATGTGTCACACACACGGATGATGTCACATGTGTCTCCCGACACCGTCCAGGTCAGCTCAAGCTTCCATGATGTCACTTCCTCTGGAGGAAGCATTGCATGTTTGTGCTGCACCCTGGACCCCCTCAACATTCAGGGGGCTGCACACTCTTCAAACAAATGTTGAGGGGGGTCAAAGACACCTCAACCCCCTAGAGTTGGGATGCCTGGCTAGGGGTAGAGTTGGTGGGGAAAAAAGAGGAGCCAGTGTGGTGTATTGGTTAGAGTGTCAGACTAGGATCTGGGAGCCTGGGGTTCAAATCTCTGCGCAGCCACAAAGTCAGGGGCTGAGAAGGAATGGTGGGGTCTGCCCCACCTTCTCCTGAACTTTCCTGAGAATGGGAGGACAGTGTAGAATTACAACAGTGTTGGTGTTGATCTTTAAAGCCCTAAACAGCCTCGGCCCAGTATACCTGAACCGCTTCCCTGTTAGTCATTACTATACTTGTAAAACAATAGGTGGGTAGAAGCTACGATTGTTGTGGAAGCTCGGGGCAGAGGCCTCTTCACCCCCATCATTCTGCCTGGACGCTGAGGTCAAGCGCTGAGGGCCTTCTGGCGGTTCCCTCACTGCGAGAAGCAAAGCTACAGGGAACCAGCCAGAGGGCCTTCTCGGTGGTGGCACCAGACCTGTGGAACACCTTTCCACCAGATGTCAAAGAGATAAACAACTACCTACATGTAGAAAACACCTGAAGGCAGCCCTGTTCAGGGAAGTTTTAAATGTGTGACATTTTGATGTATTTTTAATCTTTGTTGGAAGCTGCCCAGAATGGCTGGGGAAGCCCAGCCAGATGGGCAGGGTACAAATAATAAATTATTATTATTATTATTATTGCAGTGGTTTGCAGGTCATAGTTCAGAAGCTGCAGAGGGGAGAAGCTAGGAAATATTGGGAGAGGAACAGCAGGAAGAAAAACGGGAGAGGCAGGTGACAGATGCAGGAATGCCTTCCCAGGATAAGGCGGGCATTGAGAGTAGGAGAGAAGAAAGCTCAGAGGCAGAAAGCTCAGTTCAGCCGTTGCAGGGATGACGTATAATAGGAGAGACAGAGGGGGTGGGATTTTACAGTGGTACCTCGGGTTAAGAACTTACTTCATTCTGCAGGTCCGTTCTTAACCTGAAACTGTTCTTAACCTGAGCATTTTAAAAAGCAGAGACATCACCTTGCCAACAAAGGTCCGTATAGTAAAAGCTATGGTTTTCCCAGTAGTGATGTATGGAAGTGAGAGCTGGACCATTAGGAAGGCTGATCGCCAAAGAATTGATGCTTTTGAATTATGGTGCTGGAGGAGACTCTTGAGAGTCCCATGGACTGCAAGAAGATCAAACCTATCCGTTCTTAAGGAAATCAGCCCTGAGTGCTCACTGGAAGGACAGATCCTGAAGCTGAGACTCCAATACTTTGGCCACCTCATGAAAAGACTCCCTGGGAAAGACCCTGATGTTGGGAAAGATGGAGGGCACAAGGAGAAGGGGATGACAGAGGACTAGATGGTTGGATAGTGTTCTTGAAGCTATCAGCATGAGTTTGACCAAGCTGTGGGAGGCAGTGGAAAAGAGGAGTGCCTGGCGTGCTCTGGCCCATGGGGTCACGAAGAGTCGGACACGACTAAACAATTAAACAACAACAAATTCAGAACCAAATTCCTAAGAAAGCCACAAGCATAAAGGTTGTGAATCATGCAAGGAAAGAATCATGCAAAGCTAAATTTGTCGATGGAACAGTAAAATTTGAAGAGGGTACATCACCTAGAAAAAGAAAATCAAAAATGTTATGAGGAGCATAGAACCAGAAAGCAACCTTTTAATTTAAAACTTTGGTGATTAATGAAAATGTAAGATTTTTTCATGGTGGTGGGTGCCCGAATGGCAGGCTGTAGAGCAGGACTATTGAGGACACAACAGTGATGGCTGGACCTGTGAACTCAACTCCGCTCCCCTCTCATGCAGTTTTAAAGGAGAATACCCCCCCAAAGGGCTTTAAAAGCACCTGTTTTTCATGAATATGGTCTGTCCTACAATTTTCAATGGGAATCAAGACCAGAAATCATAATCCAGATTTCTAAAAGGGAGAAGGGTGGGGGAGTTAACTTGAACATACCCTTTGACAACCGTTTGCATGAAAACGATTGAATCTTATTATGAAAAGTGTTGGCCTGGGCTATTTGTCTTCTTTCTCCGGCAAACCTGGCATATATATTTAATTTAATTTATAGTCCTTTTTTTTAAAAAAAGTGTCTCCATAAAACTGAATGGCCCCTGCCCACCATGGGGGGTGGGAAATGATGTTTTTATATCACTGTGTGCTGTTCTCTGTGAAACATCTAAATATGAGAGCCAGCTGCTCTTGATAGACTGGAATGTTAACTCACTCCGGGGCTTCTTGCTCACCCTTTTACAAGAGATGGAAAGGAGAACAAGGATTATAGATGCCCCACATCAGCAGGCACTATTTTGGCTATGGAAATAGCATCTTTCCTCTACCTTGCCTGAAGTCTATGTCATAAAGCTTCTCATCATTGGAAAGTTGGATTGAATTCTTTCGAGGGAGCATTGCCAAGAATGTATTCAAACTTAGCTTCTTGAAGGTATCTGGGTGACTAGAGAAACCTGCTAAATAATTTTCTGCCTGATACCCTTGTCCTGGCTCTCCTGGTCACATTTCATTTCATTTCAGTTTGCCACTCATTGTCACAGATCCAAATATCGTGCCTTTTGGGGAGAGTTCTGGTTTTCTAAAATTGACCATTATTAAAACACTGGGCTTATTTACACATCCTTTTGTTCCAACCCCCTCAGTGAAACAGCAATTATCTCCAGGTTGCTGCTTTGTGGATTTGGCACTAAAGAGTAGGTTTTCCCTGGGCAAGGAGTGGGGAAGCAGAAAATTGAGAAGTGTAGACAAGTCCACTGCCTCTGCCCTCCACCTTTTGAAGAGATATTGGGGTGGGTGAGTGCTATTAAACATGTTGTTTGCTCTAGTGAAACTATTAGGTTTTCATGCACGCAGAAGGAAGGAAAGAAATTTTATTTTAGAAATAATAATTTATTGATTTCTTAGGGATTGGCAACTTGATGAATAACCTCACGTGTAGATATTGGAGATGTTAAAACATTGCAAAAAATTGGCAATACAG